>NC_057741.1:15946588-15958740 GCF_004010195.1 Chiloscyllium plagiosum | reverse complement strand
CGGAAATGTTGGCGGATGATTTGGTTTATGCGAAGGTTGGTAGGGTGGAAGGTGGGCACCAGGGGCGTTCTGTCCTTGTTGCGGTTGGAGGGGTTGGGTCTGAGGGCGGAGGTGCGGGATGTGGACGTGATGCGTTGGAGGGCATCTTTAACCATGTGGGAAGGGAAATTGCGGTCTCTAAAGAAGGAGGCCATCTGGTGTTTTCTGTGTGGAACTGGTCCTCCTGGGAGCAGATCCGGCGGAGGCGGAGGAATTGGGAATATGGGATGGCATTTTTGCAAGAGGTAGGGTGGGAAGAGGTGTAATCCAGGTAGCTGTGGGAGTCGGTGGGTTTGTAGAAGATGTCAGTGTCAAGTCGGTCGTCACTAATGGAGATGGAGAGGTCCTGGAAGGGGAGGGAGGTGTCAGAGATGGTCCGGGTGAATTTAAGGTCAGGGTGGAATGTGTTGGTGAAGTTGATGAGTTGCTCAACCTCCTCGCGGGAGCACGAGGTGGCGCCAATGCAGTCATCAATGTAGCGGAGGAAGAGATGGGGAGTGGTGCCGGTGTAATTACGGAAGATGGACTGTTCCACGTAGCCAACAAAGAGACAGGCATAGCTGGGACTCATACGGGTGCCCATGGATACCCCTTTGGTTTGGAGGAAGTGGGAGGATCTCTCACATCTGCTCTCCTCAAGTTTTTCTGAGTTCTGTTCTGAGACAGTGAGCAGGAGCCAGTAGATGGCACGGAAGATGGACTGTTCTACGTAGCCAACAAAGAGACAGGCATAGCTGGGACTCATACGGGTGCCCATGGATACCCCTTTGGTCTGGAGGAAGTGGGAGGATCTCTCACATCTGCTCTCCTCAAGTGTTTCTGAGTTCTGTTCTGAGACAGTGAGCAGGAGCCAGTAGATGGCAGTATAGACCTGACTTAAGCTTTGCTACAACATTTTATGTTGTATATAAAATTACTTGCACTGCAAAGAGGCATTAGACGGGCAGCTCGTCATTTGTGTAAACATGACTGATTATAGCTATTAATATGCAGGTGATGTTGGGTAATTTATACTAAAATTCAGCTTCATTTTAAAGTTGTTGGCTCTGCTAGAGCTGTCTGTATTTATTCAGAATTGAGCATAAAAGAAACGGTTTCTGTTACGTAGTGGGAATTGGTTTTTTTGATGATGGATTGAAGTAAGGAGGCATTACAAAGTTTTTGTCATTTACACAGCCCCAGAAAAAAATATTAAACCACTATATTAGGTAATCATTTTTGAAAAAAATGCAGTGTGTAGCTGGGAAATTTTTCAGACTGTTCTACTAATATACCTAATTCCTGTTTTGAGGAGTGAGTTAATATGATCCATCTCTCTGAAATCTCTAACATATACCCGTGGATCTCCTGGGGTGTTGTGATAGTTTTTGAAGAGGGAAAATGCAAAAACAAAGGCTTTAGTTAATGGCTCAGCTCACACAAAATAACATTCGGGTTTGAAAAAAGAGGTACTGTTGACTAAAACTGGAATCTTGTTAGGTTTTCACAATCATCTGAAGCAGGATGGATTAATTACAAAATTGTGCATTAGCAGAAGGTAATGTTGACACAAATATAAATCAAATGATCAGATAGGCAAACAATATTATACTATATGCTGCTGTTAGAGCAGCAGGAATTTACTAACTGCATTCTATTTGTTCAAAACAACACACCAATCTCCACATGAAGGCGCAGGCTTACAAACCTGGTAAATTGGCTTCTGAGCACAGGTCTACTGTGGCTGCCATCCAGATTCTAGCAGGTTCTGTCCTCTAATTTGGAGGGGGAGTTGCTCAGAGTTCATAATCAC
This sequence comes from Chiloscyllium plagiosum, assembly GCF_004010195.1. Taxonomy (NCBI): domain Eukaryota; kingdom Metazoa; phylum Chordata; class Chondrichthyes; order Orectolobiformes; family Hemiscylliidae; genus Chiloscyllium; species Chiloscyllium plagiosum. Next base: position 15,956,909 of record NC_057741.1, on the reverse strand, counting down.
CTCATATGTTTATCAGCTTGAGGCCCATTATTCTAGTGTGCGATCTGCCAAAGTCAGCATCAATGAATAGACAGTAATATAGTTTTCTTGTACATCATTCAAATTGAAGCATTCTTCTCAAATACAGTGCTGTCCTGCAAATAAATTTTGGCCTTCCACATTGACACACTTCTCAGTAAAGCTACATTTTTTTATACTTTTGGGTATTAATATCTTCTGGGCAATCATTAATGTTAAAGACTCTGAGTACTTTACATGTGAAAATGCAACTGACTTGTTTGAGCTTATAACCATTTGTTGGTCCTAGACTTTGTTCCCTTAAAATTTTTTTTAACTTAACTCATGGGATGTAGGCATCTCTAGGCAGGCCAGCATTTATTGTCCAGAGGGCAATTAGGAGTCAACCACATTGCTGTGGATCTGGAGTCACATGTAGGCCAGACCTCCTAAGGAAGATAGATTTCTCTCCCTAAAAGATATTAGTGAACCAGATGGGTTTTTCCAAAATTGATAATGGCTTCATGACCATCATTAGACTCTTAATTCCAGATTCTTTTTTTGAAGTCTAATTCCACCAACTGCCATAACATGACTTGAACCCAGGTCCCCAGATCATTAACTGAGTTTCTGGATTAGTAGTCTAGCAATAACGCCACTACACCATTGCCTCCTCAAAAGTGAATCCAGGCAATTAGTATTCTTACGGGATTTGAACGTGGGACCTCTTGCATGTCTGCTGCGTGAAGCCCTCAAAGCAAGAATAATATCCCTAGACTAACAAGCCATTGCCCCATTATGTCTTCTGTGTTTCCCCTTACAACCTTTAATAAGCATCACAACATTTCATCTACTCCTGTGTGGGTTTGGTTGGAATCAATGTTTTTGTGGCCTGCAGATTCACATAGAGGAATTCTCTGCAATTTGAATGTATATATGAAAGGATTATACTTCCTGAGCTCACTGAGGCAAGTAATAACAGCTGTGGGAAATGAGCATTTTTTTAGCTGCGTGTTGAGCGATGCACTTTGACCTGCAGTCCCAGCCATGCACATTTCAGATCTGTGATTGCTGAATTAAGCACTAACATATGGGTTGGTTTATGCTGGTGACTCATATCCATAGGGAACATCAGGGAACCTGCCAACTCTCCAACGACAAAATACTTGCCCAAAATATTTGTAATTATAGCAGTAATTAATTTCCTAATGGTAATTTTTGTTATGTTCCTTTTTCCACATCAGTAATTTCTAATTCCCAACATATTTTCCACAACAGTCTGACGTATTTATAAGTGTCCCTTGGCAATAATATCTTACCGCATTGTGGTTGTTTCTGCGACACAAGTATTCTAATTGCATGCTTACAAGCAGACTGTTAGTATTTCGATCCATATGTCAGCCTGCCATAGCTTCACAAGAAAAATCAGATTTGTTCACTGAGATTGATTGCCGTTTGACTGAACCAAGCAGATCATCTGGAGCACAGAGTTGACGGTGGTGGGATCTAGGTTTGTATTGTCGCAAGCATAGAACATGATGATTGATGTTTTTAAGAAGATCACTTTCTTTTGGAATGAAGAAATGCCACTTCAAAATTAGAGCCAGGACCCTTTGGGGTGATGTCCGGAAGCATATCTTTAAACAAAGGGTGGCAAGCCCCTGGAAATCTCTACCTCCAACATCATTGGTGGTCCCTCCAGACAAGGATGACTCCCCTCCACTCTCAGGGTGAGTCTGTAGGTGGCTGTATAGATTGATATGGCTGTGTTACACTTGGGGCAGAAGGTTGTCATGGGAAGGATTGGGTGGGGCGTTGAGGAGAAAGTGAGGAGCTGAAGGTCAGAGTGGAAAAGTGTGGTGCTGGAAAAGCACAGCAGGTCAGGCAGCTTCCGAGGAGCAGGAGAGTTTGTGTTTCCGGCGTTGGTGTGGCAGTGCGCTCCTTTCGATGTTTTAGCCTGGCTTCCATTTTTCCCCGATGGCAAGTCTCAAGGTGCTCAATGCCTTCATGGATGCCCCTCCTCCACTTTGGCCATCTTGGGCCAGTGATTCCCAGGTGTCTGTGGGAATGCTGCACTTTGCCAGTGAGGCCTGGGGCTCGCCTGCCGTTTCGGAGCTGGGAGTAGAGCACCTGCTTGGTGCTTTACTTATGTCGGTCACACAGCCCATAGCAGCCGATTAAGGGTAGTCAGTACAGCAGTGCTGGGTATGTAGGCCTGGTCCAGGATGCTGGTATTGGTGCATCTCCCTCCAAATGGCTGTTAGGACCAGGCTAAGTTAATTTTTAAAGGTTGAGATTGGCAGATATTTGTTGGGTAAGGATTTTAAGGAACCAACATAGATTGCCATTTTAATAAAATGACAACAAAGGTTCAGGCACCAAGATGTATTCATCTACAACATTGTTTCTGCACAATTGGGAGCAGCAAGGTTTTAAGATGAACTGATGGTTTCTGGGAGATTCAGATGTCTTCTTCCTCTAAGAGCAAATAAGATGCTAAAATGTATTTTTTAAATCTTTCACTTTGAAGAAACATTTCAAGGATGTTATTTGATGAGAAAGTTAATTTTCTTTCAAGATGTGTTGCCGTGAACCTTTTAAGATAAGTAAGCTCCCCATCAATGGCTAGGATTAAGAATTTCTATCACTGCAGTTGTGAAATTACTTGGCTTTGGAAACAAAATAGGGAATGGACCTGTGCCCAGAATTTAAAACGAACACTATTTGTTGACAGGTGGCTGACATGATTTATTGGGTCAAACACCACTGATATGTTCTGAGTGCTTTCCAATATGTTTACATATATCTCAGATACTGAGTTCTTGTGGAGATGTATCTTATTAAAAGCACTCACTATTTTCAATGTTATGATATCTCAAATTCTGAGATTCTGTGATTACTGACAATGACTGTTACATTCCATATACATGACTAACTGATTGAACACACCACATTGACTCCACTGCATCAAGTAATGAATGGTTGAAAGTGAGGACCTTCATACTGGAACGTCTCATTTAAATAGCCTAAGGGCACCACAGCTTGTCTACACTGGAAACTATGGAATGATCCAACAGATGTAGTGAACCTGCACTCGACTCATTGGAAATCTTATAACTTTGTTCGTGGTGTTTGGAAATTCTGGTTTTCACATCTGATTGTATAAATGCTGTCACAGTATATCTCAGGTATGCCTAGTGCTAAAGCTTTAGAGACAGAGAATCTATGGAAAGTTGTCTTAAACAGTTGTGCTGATAAGCATTGATGCAATTGAGTGGATGCTAAATAAGCACATGAAGGAGAAAGGAACAGGAGAGTATGTTCCATGAGGAGGACTGGTAGGCAGCTATAAATAATGTAAATGGCAGCGTACAGAACAACTGTGCCAAATGGTCTGTTTGTTGGACTGAGTTATGCATAATTCGATGTAATATTGTTCCCACACTACTTCTCCTTTGCTGAGATGCAACATTTAAAGAAGTCCAAGAACTAAAATCCTTAGAAGGAAAAAATAATTGGTCAATGAAGCATGAACTATTCCACAGGTCAGGTACAGAAGGTCCGGAGTGATGCCGAAGGACATACAGCATCCCCAGATAACTAAGTCCTATTTGTTCACACATTTCTCATGTCCTAATTCATTCTCATTGAATTATGTAAGGTTTGGAGGTTAGAGACAAGTTTTCTGAGCACTTTTGCCTCTGTAGCAGGTAAGTGTACAATCTAAGTAACTTTGAATAATTGCAAATGATGGGAACATCAATTGAAACTTTATTTTTTGCCTCAAGGCACCATGTGATGCAGTAATTCAGCTCAAAACACAGTCAAATTGAACATCTTGGTCTGGGCAATGCTTCATTGTTCCACCTGAGGAAGATGATGATCTATTTTCCTGTCTGGGACATCACTCAGTTAATCTGCCACTGATACTCTCCATTCAGGCCTTACATGCCACTGCACTCAATTAAGTTTAGCATTCTTTTGGCCAGACTGTTACCCTGTAAGTCTGATAAATCTCAGCTCATCCAAAACTTTGCTGCCCATCTCAAATCATGTAAACTATTATTTCTCTTTGTCTCACTAACCTACACGTCGCCAATACTTTCAGTTTTTAACGTTGTATGTTATTAGAACTTTTTTATGGCCTTCATCCTCTCCATCTCTTTCAGTGCTCATTCCCATTCTTTCTAGTTTTGATCAGTTGCAAAATAGTTACTCTAAAATACCGTTTGCAGAACTGGCTTGGATTGATGCCATCATTCTAGCTTCAACTGAACTTCCTGACATTACCAGTCCATAACCTTGGTTCGCTCATAATTATATAACTGTTTTGCCAATGTTTTTCTGGCTGAGATTCTATCCAATATCCAATAAAATGATTCCCCTGCCCCCACTAACCGTGTATGATAATTCCAGCAAATAGAGCAACAAAAAATGAAGTCCAGTTCATTACTTCTACTGGTATCCACATCACAATATTTACATATTTGAAAAAGAAATGAGTCCTCTATTACCCTAAACACACCATCTAAGCATTTAAATACATCATTGTGCATTAAAAGTCGTGATTAATAGTTCTTTCTGTTTGAACAAGTTTTCCCTTTGATATTATTTAGAATTACTTTACTGTTCAAATCAAGCCTGTTGCATGTTCCTGGGTTGCGATTTCTATCAAGCTCAACATCAAGCTATCACTAATAAAAACGTTTGTCTTTGAACGGTATGTAACTTATTTCTGTATGCTGTATAGGACAGGTGGGGATGACATTGCTAGGAAGCTGAACAGCTCACACCTTGGTTTCAGTGACTATTCTGCATGCTTCCCAGGAGTGAAAAACAGTGACTGAGACTAATGCTTCAGCCATCTCGCTTGGGAATGCTGCTCATTTCGCCTGAGACACTATCACCTCCAATGCTGTGTCCTGCAGTGTCTCAGCAGTACAGGGGAAAGGCTACAGTCATTGCCTCTGGTGCTGTAAAAGTCACATCATTAAGATGGATGTCTGAGTACAAACAGAAACTGTAGGTGGGCAAACTCCAGGCACACAACTATTCTGGTTCCAGATGACGTTTCCATTGTCTCTACAAAACATGCAAAGAATTAGCGAACGGTCTATGTCTGAACTCTTGTACTGCAGCATGTGCACCGTGTTTCCTTTTCTGTCATATGTGCATGTCTTTGAGGGGACTGTCAGAAACCCTACAGGTGCTGTCTTGAGAACATCAGCATCCATACACAATCCTGCTAGTCCAGAAATATTTGTGGATACTGATTCAAAATAGCCACATATGTGCAGAAAAGTCAACGTAAAGTTCAACAATTTGAAAATGAAAGTTACCAGAAAAACGCCTGTTGATTTAGGGCAGGTAAAGACTGGTAATCTGGATACTGTCTGGCAGCAGAAGGTAAATTGAGTTAGGGCTTTGAGTGGGAACTGGGATAGGGCTTTGCATTAAGATATCTAGCAGGATCCTTGCATCTTTTCCTGTCAAATAGATTGTACAGAATGCTAAAATAAAAGCAAAACACTGTGGATGCTTGAGATCTGAAATAAAAACAGGATGTGCTGCAGAAATTCTGCAGATTGGGCGGTATCTGTGGAGACAAAATACAGAGTTAATATTTCGAGTCCAATATGACTCTGAAGACTTGAAATGATAACTCTGCCTGTCTGTTTCTCTGTAACTGTCCGCGTTTCTCCAACAATATCTGTTTTTATGTACTTGCTGGGTCATTTCAAATATACTTCAGACAGATCCCAGTGGGATTCTAGGAATATTTGCCCTTTATGCTGCTTACCTGCCAATTTTGTTGCTTAAGGATTATAAAATGAAGATTAGACAAATATATAATGATTGGCTGAATTTCTGTCCTCATATTGAAATTCAGAAATCAGCGACAGTGAGGATTGAGAGTGATCTCATACCATTATGATTTCTCACTGCCAATTGTAGAATAATGAGCCTGTTTTGAGCAATAGAAATAAATATATAACTAAATTACATCCTACAAACAAAATGGAGCAGCGCACTTTTAACAACTTTGCAGACAGAAGGAATTTGACAGTTGCAACTTGACAACTTGTTAGTAATGAGAGGTCATCAACTTAATGAAATCTTGATGACCCTTTTGTAAATTTTTAACATAATTTTTATCTGCTTGAAGTAGGCCCATAATCAGCTGAAATCAGAGTGTCAGGGTCGTACCAAGCTATATTTCATGAATATAGAACAGTTGAGATGAATTTGTTAAATTAAAGAAACCTTCCATCAACTCTTCAGTGAAACAATGGGGATCAGGTGGGACATTTTCCCAGAGATAGGGAAAAGAGGTTAGACAATGAAGTACATGATGGTCAGTTTTGATTTAAAACAAAGTGAACAGAGAGCTGGGGAACTAACTGGTCTGCCTTCCCCCTTCATCATGAATGCAGTGCAGCAGACAGGAATGTTAATGCAAAGGAAAACAATTATGTTGAAAGACATTACACATAATACAGTCAAATATAATAAATGTTGCTTGATATTCGTCTTGGAATGACTCTGAATCAAGAATCTGAGCTCACTTCATTAAAGAAAGTAAATATATATTTAGCACTATGAATAATTCAAAGCATGATTTCTTAGTGAGTCTTTTCCTTCCCTGGTTCAAAAATAGAAGCAATTGTAAGAGTTCTCAGTCAGAACTATGTGAACAGCATATTGAGTGAGTTAATGCTGTTTGAACTCCAGCTCCAATATGGTTGTTTAAAATGGTGGCATTTGATGAGTCAAGAGTACTTTTTTTAACCTCCAGGAAAGATACACTAATGATTTACGTTCAATATTCACTTCCTACCCCCCTCCTTCAGCATATAGAAATGAAGCAGAAAAGATTTGTATCACAATTCTTGCGGATGACAAATTGAAAGCTGATGATTTCCAGGTGCATAGGTTTTCATTTGTAACAAGCATTAAGCTGTGTAGTTGTGCAAATAAATTTGCTGATGGTGGTTGTAGGATCCTGAACAAATGACCCATCAAATGATTTGAGGTACATAGAACATATATAGAATATAGAACAATATGTCACAGGAACAGGCCCTTTGGTCCCCAATGTCTGTGCCAATCATGATGCCATTCAAAACTAATCCCATCTGCCTGTACATATTCCATATCTCTCTATTTCCAGCCTGTTCATGTGTCTGTCCAAATGCCATTGCTATTGTATCTGCTTCTACCACCTTCCCTGGCAAGGTGTTCCTGGCACTTACCACTCCCTGTGTAAAAACCTGCCTCGCACATCTTTAAATTCCCCCCTCTCATCTTAACCATACGTCCCCTGGTCTTTGACATTTCCACCCTGGAAAAAAGGCTCTGGCAATCTGTCCTATCCATTCCTCTCATAATTTTACATACTTCTTTCAGTTCATCCCTCAGCCTCCGATGCTATGGAGAAAACAATCCAAGTTTGTCCAACCTCTGTTAAAGCCAGTGCACTCCAATCCAGGCAACTTCCTGGTAAACCTCCACATCCTTCCTGTAGTGTGGGTACCAGAACTACACACAACACTCCAAGTATGACTTAACTAAAGTCTTATGCAGCTGCAACATGACTTGCCAACTTTTCTCAGTGCCCTGAGCGATGAAGGCAAACATATCGTCTCACTTCTTTGCCGACTTAATCACTTCTCTTTTCATTTTCAGGGTGCTCAGCAGTCTGAGCAGATGCCCTTTAATAATCAGGCAGTGTCAACAAAATGGTAAGAAAAATGTTTTTACATTTTCATTTGTGTGAAGCAAAAAGAGATAGGTGTTGCATTATACTCAGATGGCCAATTTGTGACTGCAGTTCAATGGTTTCAAGCAGATAATGTCCAAGACTCCATTTTGTTTTGGCCTAAGGGGTCATGTCTTCACACTGAGCTGGCTGTTTCAAGTTGGAAGCCACCTTCTCCTCAAAACTGTAAGTCTTATTTTGAAGGAACTCAGGTGTTTAAGTATTATGAATCAGACTAATCTTACCAATATGTACATTAGTTATAACAAACTATTTTATTGTAGTGTTATATCTATAATTCTTTGTGAAATGTTGAAAATTTAGTCATTATAAAAAAAGATTGAAAGCATTAATTAAATATATTAATTGGACCTAATTTAAATGTGTAATTTAGGTCAATTGGAAAAAATGAAATTCCATATGCTTTCAGTATGTAAGCTAAGTGCTGCTGTACTTCTGTGGTTTATTATGGAACCACTTAGATGTGTTTTTCTGAATACATTATTTTGTCAAAATTGTTCCATGAACCTTTAAATTGAATTTTGAACTGCATGTCATGGCTTTTAAAATGTCCATAACCTGTATCTGAATTCTGATAGCTCATATTTCTAGGCTGTGGGAAGAAATCACAAAAATAGATCATCAAAAAAGAATTATAAATTCTCAACAGACTTTAGAAATGTTTGTGGTCAGTCTAAGAGTATGTCACTAGAAACATGACCCATTTATAATGCTCCATCCTGACATTTTAATTGCAAAGTAAAACATCTCATTGAAGAATTGAGGAGATGGAATCTATTTGGTTGGTTGGAGGAATTAAGGGTGGATATGATTTGTTACTTCAATTACTGATTTACAGAGCAAAGACTGAATCTGAAATAAGAAATTCATTAGTCTTTATGTAAAACTCCAATCCTATTTGTTATTTACCAAAGTTTGATGAAGAACTGAAGTTTCTTAAATCTGGGTGGCACAGGGAGAAGCTTTCTGTGTGATACAAATGTTACTAGCAAGACCAGCATTCATTGTTCATTGGTAATTGGTCTTGGGAAAGTTGGGGTGCAACGTTTTCTTGAACCATGTGCTGTAGGGTGCACTCACAATGATGTTAGGAAGGGCATTCCAAGGTCTTGACCCAGCAATAGTGAAGTAATGGAGATATAATTCCAAGTTGGAATGGTGTGTGGCTTGGGGGAACACTTACAGGCGGTGGTATTACCTTGTGTCTGCTGTGTTTGTCCTTCTAAATGATTGAGGCTGCAGGCTTGCTATGTGCCGTCCAGGAGGCTCAACGATTTGTTGTAGGTGCTTCTTGTAGGTGGAGTTCTCTGTTGCTATTGTGCATCGATGCTGGAGGAAGTGAATAATTAGATGGTGGATGGCATGCCAATCTAAGGGGCTGATTAAAAATGAAATATTGCAAATGCTAGCAATCTGAAATAAAATAGCAAATGTTGGTGAAACAGAGCAGGTCTAGCAGCAATTGTGTTGTCTTACTTGAGTCTTGGAGATGATTGGGTTTGAAAGTTGTTAAAGTCATTGGGATAAATATCTGTGAGGGTCCAGAGATGGGCCAGGAATACACTCAAATCTGAATGCAAGATGCCTCTGCTACTGACCTGATGGAATTTCCAGGATAAGGGAAGGTTTCGTTCTTTGGATGAGAACTAGAGACATGTGATAGGCACTCACTGGCTCCCTGTAGACAGCAATGTAATGTGTTGAATTGGGGAATAGGGTTAGAAACCAACTTCAGAAAGGTGAAAGGCCAGAGCTGTCAGCGCCATTTTTAAGGAGTTCAAACTTTCACATTGGCACTTTCTGCTCCTCTAACCCTCCCTAGTCACATTGACGCTCTGCTCTAATTCCTCAATTTCATCCTTACATTATTGTCTACTTCCAACCCAATTAAACTGGTTCACTAAAATAAAACAAGGAACTGTGGATACTGAAAATCTGAAACTGAAACAGAAATTGCTGGAAATACTCAGCAGGTCTTTCAGCATATGAAGCAAGAAAGCAGCTAATGTTTTGGGTCCAGTGACCATACATCAGAACCCCATCCTGAAGAAGGGTTACTGGGCTTGAAAATTAATTCTGCTTTCTCTGCACAGTTTCTATGCATAGTTTATCCAGCAATGTTTGTTCTTGTTTAAGCTGGTAGGCTAGGGAAATGAGGGAAGGCTTGGGAAAGTTGGTAGGGTTGGGAAGCTAGGGACGTGATTGCTGGGCCTCTTGCTGAGATATTGCTGATAGTCACAGGTGAGGTGCCAGAAGAATGGAGGTTGGCTAATGTGGTGCCACTGTTTAAGAAAGGCGGTAAAGGTAAGCCAGGAAACTATAGACTGGTGAGCCTGACGTCGGTGGTGGGCAAGTTTTTGGAGGGAATCCTGAGGGACAGGATGTACATGTATTTGGAAAGGCAAGAACTGATTAGGGATAGTCAAAACGGCTTTCTGCGTGAGAAATCATGTCTCACAAACTTGATTGAGTTTTTTGAAGAAGTAACAAAGAGGATTGATGAGGGCAGAGCAGTAGATGTGATCTATATGGACTTCAGTAAGG
>NC_057741.1:15938348-15946306 GCF_004010195.1 Chiloscyllium plagiosum | reverse complement strand
GATAGGATAGTGAAGAAGGTGTTTGGTATGCTTTCCTTTATTGGTCAGAGTATTGAGTACAGGAGTTGGGAGGTCATGTTGCAGCTGTACAGGACATTGGTTAGGCCACTGTTGGAATATTGCGTGCAATTCTGGTCTCCTTCCTATCAGAAAAATGTTGTGAAACTTGAAAGGGTTCAGAAAATATTTACAAGGATGTTGCCAGGGTTGGAGGATTTGAGCTATAGGAAGGGGCTGTTTTCCCTGGAGCGTCGGAGGCTGAGGGGTGACCTTATAGAGATTTACAAAATTATGAGTGGCATGGATAGGATAAATAGACAAAGTCTTTTCCCTGAGGTGGGGGAGTCCAGAATTAGTGGGCATAGGTTTAGGGTGAGAGGGGAAAGATATAAAAGAGACCTAAGGGGAAACTTTTTCACGCAGTGGATGGTCTGTGTGTCAAATGAGCTGCCAGAGGATGTGGTGGATGCTGGTACAATTGCAACATTTGAAAGGCATTTGGATGGGTATATGAATAGGAAGGGTTTGGAGGGATATGGGCCAGGTGCTGGCAGGTGGGACTAGATTGGGTTGGGATATCTGGTCGGCATGGACGGGTTGGACCAAAGGGTCTGTTTTTGTGCTGTACATCTCTATGGCTCTATAACTTTAATTCCATTCCTTGCCTGCTATCACAATTTATGCAGAAACCTCCTTGTAATGCTGACATTGTCCTCCTTCCTCCTTTTAAGTAGTACATTCTGCGTCTTCACTCTGACCCTGAAAGCACCATTCCAATTCCATTCCTTCTCCTTTGTCTTCATTGCCATCCATTTCTCTATTTACTGCATTGCCATTCAGTTCTATCTATTCCATTGTCACTCATTTCATTCTGCTCCTTTCTGTTACTTTGCCCCTTCCGCCCTCTTTTTTATTTTCATCTCTTATCCCTTCATTGTCATAAACATTCCTTTTTCATGAAAATCCTTTCCTCTTTTTTTGCTGCCATCTGATTAGATTAGATTACCTACAGTGTGGAAATAGGTCCTTCGGCCCAACAAGTCCACACGACCCTCCGAACAGTAACCCACCCAGACCCATTTGCCTCTGACGAACGCCCCTAACACTATGGGCAATTTAGCATGGCCAATTCACTTGACCTGCACATCTGTTTTCAACTTTTTTTCTTGACCCCCTTTTCCTTTCACTATCTTTCACTTCTCCAGTGCATTTTCATCTAAGGATATAGAGGCCACGATCATGGCAACGAGTACTTGGGGGCAGCATTGAAAACAGCTCAAATTTGTTTTGGAGCATTAGCTCCAAACACAGGGAAGGGAGAATGAATTGTATCAGTCAGTTTTTAAATATTGACTATTAGTCTCATTTTACCTATCATCTGTGGGCGGCACGGTGGCACAGTGGTTAGCACTGCTGCTTCACAGCGCCTGAGACCCGGGTTCAATTCCCGCCTCAGGCGACTGACTGTGTGGAGTTTGCACGTTCTCCCCGTGTTTGCGTGGGTTTCCTCCGGGTGCTCCGGTTTCCTCCCACAGTCCAAAAGATGTGCAGGGTTAGGTGAATTGGCCATGCTAAATTGCCCGTAGTGTTATGTAAGGGGTAAATGTAGGGGTATGGGTGGGTTTCGCTTCGGCGAGTCGGTGTGGACTTGTTGGGCCGAAGGGCCTGTTTCTACACTGTAATGTAATCTAATGTAATCTAATCTAAATCTACCGTGATGATGATTTGAAATCCTGAATCCTTTTGAAATAAATGTCACTACTTGAAGATGTAAACAGACTGGAAAAAGTGCGAAGAAGATTTACAAGTATGACACTAGGTTTGAGAAGTTAAAGCTTTTGGAAAGACTGAACAGACTGAGATTCTTTTCTATAAAAAATTGATGGCCTAATGGAGATCATTACTGAAGCATTTTAACAGGGTAAATGTGGCAGAGATGTTTCCATTTGTGGGGACATTCAAAATTATGAGGACTGAAAGATAATCTCCAATAACTACAGTAATGAACTCAGAAAGCTCTTTACAGAGGGACTAGACAATGGAATCTATTGTCATTTGGAGTAATTGAAGCAAATTGCATTGGTGCACTTAGGGGGAAACTAGATAAATACTTTGTGGGAGAAAAGGCTAAAAGGATTGGATGAAGAAGAAAGGGAGGAAGTAAATGTAAAACATAAATACCAGCACAGACCATCTGATTTAATTTCTGTATTTCTAACTGGTCTGTGGCTGTGCTATAACCTCTGAATAATTCTGTTTAAGGATGCAAGTGGATTGCCTTAGTTATGTAACTTTAAGGACTACTCTTCAATTTTTTGCCCAGTTCCTGAGACTAAGTAGTCTAAGCAGAGCACCCTTCCTTGTCCAGGCAATTGACTACTTCCCTGATGTGTTACACTGTCTGTAGTTCATCCACCAGCTCATAGATTCTGAACTGAAAAGCTGTTCGACCTGTAAACACTGACTACAGATGCGCATCCAGGAACTCCCACATGCTGCAGTCATGTTTCAACATCTGTCCTGCCATCTTTAATGTGTTTATTTGAATTAATTGTTTAAATAAATCATTTAATTATTTGCTTCTTCTTTTAACTCAACCATCAGGTCCTGTATTTTTAATTTTTTTTTAATTTGCTTGCAGAATATGGGTATTGCTGACTGGACAGAAACCAGTATTCCATCACCAAGTCTCCTTTATTTACTTGTGCACAGTACACTGGCTGTGGCCAGTCAGCTTGGAGTCAGTTCCCTGAATTGAGGAGATTCTAAAGATATTGACTTGTCCATCTCTAGTTGCCTTTGAGAAAATTCTTAGGGCCAGGATTTATTTAGATTTGGAAAAAATATGGACTTATTAGTGACAGGCAGCATGGCTTTGTCTGGGGGAGGATGTGTTCATAAACTTTATTGAGTTTTTTGAGTAAGTGACAAAGATGATTGATAAGGACAAAGTGGTGGATGTTGTCTACATGGACTTTAGCAAGGCCTTTGCCAAGGCCCCTTATAGTAAGCAAGCAGGAGACTGGAAGAACACAGCAAGCCAGGCAGTATCAGGAGGTGGAGAAGTCGACAGTTCGGGTATAACCCTCCTTCCAAAGCATCGACCTCTCCACCTCCTGATGCTGCCTGGCTTGCTGTGTTCTTCCAGGCACCTGCTTGTCAACTTTGAATTCCAGCATCTGCAGTTTTTATGGTCCTTCATGGCAGGCTGATAAATTAAGTGAAATCTCATGGGATTGAGCTGGTAGGGTGGACAAAGAACTAGCTTGGTTATAGAAGACAGTCTATCTGGAAGAAGGTTTTTCTAATTGGAGATCTGTGACCAGTGGTGATCCATAGGGATCAGTGCTGAGACCCCTGTTGTTTGCAATGCATATAAATGATTTGAAGGAGAACGTAGATTGTCTGATTATTAAGTTTGTGGTTGACACAAAGATGGGGGAGCTGTGGATAATCAGAATTGCCAGAGGATACAGCAGGATTTGATAAGCTGGGGACTTTGGCAGAGAATCGGCAGATGACATTTAATTTGGACAAACCTGAGCTGATGCATTTTGGAAGGTCTAATACAGGAGGGAAGTATACAGTAAACAGCAGAACCCTTCATAGCATCAACACACAGAGGGATGTATGCATAAAGGTCCATAGTTCCCTGAAAGTGGCAATGCAAGTGGATAAGAAAATCATATGGCATTCTTGCCTTTGTTGGTTGGGCAAAGTGTGTATAAGTTTGCAAGTCATGTTGCAATTGTGTCGAGCTTTCCTTTGACCACATTTGGAAATGTTATGTACAGTTCTGGTCACCACACTACCAGAAGGATGTGAAGGCTTTGGAGAAGGTACAGTAACAGTTTTCCAGGATGTTGCCTAGGTTAGAGGGTATTAGCTATGAGGAGAGATTGAAAAAACTTGGTTTGTTTTCACCTGAATGTTGCAGGATGTTGGGCGACCTGATAGAATTTTACAAAATTATGAAAGGCATGGATAGAATATGTAGAAAAGTCGATTATGAGGATGCATGGGTTGAAGGTAAAGAGAGTAAGTTTAAAAGGAAATGTGAGAGAAAAGCTTTTACACAGAGGATGATAAGTGTCTGGAATGTCTTGCCAGAAGAGGTAGTAGAAGGAGATACAATAGCAAATTTTAAGAGGCATTTTGACAAATACATGAATAGTTAGAGAATAGAAGAATATGGACCGAGGTAAGAGAGTTTTAGGTTAGAAACACAGCATATGTCAGGATGGTCTCAGTGGGCCAATGGGCATATCCCTATGCTGTCCTGTTTTTTGTTTTTGGAAAAGCTATTCTCTGAAATCCGGTCAAAATTCCTCAATCTCGCATTAAAATGATTGTTTTCTACTTATGAATCTGATAAGTCATTTTGGACTTATGCTTGGCATTTCTAATGCAGTCTTGTATATGAAAGTGCAAAATACTCACTGGATGTCATCAGATATCTAAGTTGTAAAACTTAATGTACCATGAGTTATTACTGGACAGGTCGGATCCCAGACTGAAAAATTGCTTATTAGATCATATTTGTGTGTTCTGTTTGGATTGAAAGTGGTTTCTAACTGAAACATAAATATGCAATGCTGCAGGTTTGAATTTAACAATAAAACAGAAGTTTATTAAGCAAAATAAATGAAGATAATAAAGTATTAGTTATAATAAAGTCAGACTATTTACATATTACATACATTTAAAAATTTCAAAACACCCAGTAAAGATATTAGTCCCAACAACATTTTGATACAGTTTCAAATACTCCAGAGAAAAAGCTTTAATCCCACTTCGGGTTCCACTTAGCTGTTGCTAAATTTTCATTCGTAGGAATCTGAAAGCCTCTTCCTTGATTCTTCATACAATTAATCCTAGATATTTTCAACTTTACATAAACCCTCCAGGACATTAACTTCTGGTGTGGAAGTTTTAAACTATATTTCTTACACAGAGACAATCTAGTTTTAACAATTCCAAACTATATTCTTCCTTCTGCAGGAACAACTATTTGTTTTACCCATTTGGCTACAGCCATGATATCTGTTGAACTACCCAAACTAAAGCTGCAAAACATTTTTTTTGTTACCCAATGAGAGTTCCCCAAGCCCCAAAAATTCCAGAATCTTCTATGTGAAAGCATTTTATATTACACTGTTTATTTTGTTCTCTCATAAATTCTCCCAACATAAACAAAAATCCATTACTCTCCAGGAGATCTTTCTCAAACTCTGTGCTTTGAAAGAAATTGCCATGGCTACAGAAATTCTTACAAGTTAATCTTTAAACCCCTTAAGACACTCAAAAAACCCATATGCCACCAGTTCTAATTCAAAGATCCAAACACACAAATAACATTGTAATATCACACACCTCACATCGCACAAGTTTGCATCATTATTATGTTTTTCTTCATGTATTAGTGTGAATTATGGGAGCTGACCTTGGAAAATCAAGCACCCTATAACTACTTCTGATATTGGCTACAGGTAAAACAACATTTTCTTGATAAATTAACATCAGATTCTATTTTATAGGAAGTCCTTAATGACCGAGAGATTTGGGCTTACTCATTTCTGGATTTTCAGGAGAGAGGCATTATTGGATCCAATATTCCAGCTATTCAACCTTGAGCACATTTCAATAATTAATGAATTCCTCATCACATAAGGTGTGATAGAACACCCTATGGTCAACTGAGAAAAAGAGTATTTGAGAACAATGATGGATTACTGAGCAGCAGTGCTCATATTTTTAGATTAGATTAGATTCCCTACAGTGTGGAAACAGGCCCTTCGGCCCAACAAGGCCATACCAACCCTCTAAAGAATAACCCATCTAGACCCATTTCCCTCTGACTAATGCACCTAACACTACAGGCAATTTAGCATGGCCAATGCACCTGCCCTGCACATCTTTGGACTGTGGGAGGAAGCCAGAGCACCCATAGGAAACCCACGCAGACATGGGGAGGATGTGCAAACTCCACATCGACAGTTGCCAAGGCTGGAATCGAACTTGGGACCCTGGTGCTGTGAGGCAGCAGTGCGAACCACTGCGCCACTGTGCCACCCCTAATATATGATTTGAAGGCTTTCATAACATACATCAGGAACCTTAAAATTACCACTTATCAAACAGTTAAGAGGATCATTAGACTTGAAGTGACTTTGCTTAACTTTCTGAAGTATGTTTACATCGGCCCAGAAATTCTGAATATCATTAGAACAGATTCAACCAATCGTGTTCCTCTTTAAGACCATTCGCTCGGTGGTGATTCTTTTTGCCAAACTGGCTTCAGTGAATTGGAATTCTCTGACTTTAAGGAACTTGATTGCAACATTACAGGCACAGTGGAATTGCTCATTGAAAGTTTTAATTTCCTGAGTATTCCCTTGTAGTCAGCTCTGTTGGGAATTCTATCTGTTTCTAACATACAAGTCTAGTTGGCCATTGAAATATCTTGGCCTTTGCATATCCTGGGGAAGTTCAGCAAATTTAGGTTGGAAGTCAGCCAGTCAAATGTGCAATCGTGCATTTGCCCGTGGTCTAATGTTGCTGTGACATTTGTCCACAAATAATGATGATTGCTATAATCCTTGCCATTATTAAGATCACGAATTTTGGGAAGCAGTTAGGGTACCCCAAACTTAATGGGAAAAAGTATTATCAAATTTCGAGCAAAGAGTGCAACAAAAACAATGCAGTGGACCAAATATATTTGTGGCTCAGAGTTAGATAGCTGCATATATTCACAAAAATTGCCAAGGCTAATATAAGTACTAGATCACCCCTGATGCAAAAAAAGTACAAGCGTATGGTAACCAATGAAGCCTAAAGTATTAACTTTAATAATTCATGATGGCAATGTTGGAGTATTTAGAAATGAATTTTAATAATGTTACTGACCATATTTACAACAGACTCCAACATTCTGCTCTCATTCTGTGTCCAAAACAAATGTCCATTTCTTGAAATGTCAGTAAACGTATTTGCTTTCTTCTTATTGTTTCCCAGTGAAATTGCTCGGTGCTTTACGCTAAGTAAAAATACAAAGCAGAACATACAAAAGACAAACAAAATGTGACATGTGAAGAAAAATCTTGCGTACGTTAATACAAAAAATTAAGATAGTGTGAGTAATTAGAGGGGAAACTTCTAAATGGGACCTAAGGGACAACCTTTTCATGCAGAGGCTGGTGCGTGTATGGAATGAACTTTCAGAGGACATGGTGGAGTCAAAGAGTGTGGTGCTGGAAAAGCACAGCCGATCAGGCAGCATCCAAGGAGCAGGAGAAGTGCGTTTTGAGCATAAGCCTTTCATCAGGGATGAGGCTTCTTGCCCAAGAGGACTGAGAGATGAATGGGAGGGGGGGTGGTGTGGTTGAGACTGGGAATGCGATAGGTAGCTGAAGCTGGTACAATTACAACATTTACAAGGCATCCTGATGAATAGGGAGGGTTTAAAAGTGCTGGCAAATAGAATTAGGTCAGATTGAGATGACCGGTCGGCATGGACGAATTGGACCGAAGGGTCTGTTTCTGTGCTGTATAACTCTGACTTTATACAGTAATTTTTAAAAAATCGATTTCTTTAGTCTCCTGGTGCTGCAGTTAAATCCCACTCAAAAAGGTGAAACATGTTTTGATAAAATTGCATTACAGGTAAATTGAAAAATGTGTTGCTGGAAAAGCGCAGCAGATCAGGCAGCATTCAAGGAGCAGGAGAATCGATGTTTCGGGCATAAGCCCTTCTTCAGAAATGAGGAGAGTGTGCCAAGTAGGCTAAGATAAAAGGTAGGGAGGAGGGACTTGGGGGAGGGGCGTTGGGAATGCATTAGGTGGAAGGAGATTAAGGTGAGGGTGATAGGCCGGAGAGGGGGTGGGGGCGGAGAGGTCGGGAAGAAGATTGCAGGTCAAGAAGGCAGTGCTGAGTCCGAGGGTTGGGACTGAGACAA
>NC_057741.1:15922570-15938199 GCF_004010195.1 Chiloscyllium plagiosum | reverse complement strand
AAGGTGCCGGGAGTGGAGGTTGGATTGGTGGGGGGTGTGGACCTGACGAGGGAGTCACGGAGGGAGTGGTCTTTCTGGAACGCTGATAGGGGAGGGGAGGGAAATATATCCTTGGTGGTGGGGTCTGTTTGGAGGTGGTGGAAATGACGAAGCATGATACAATGTATCTGAAGGTTGGTGGGGTGGTAGGTGAGGACCAGTGGGGTTCTGTCCTGGTGGTGATTGGAGGGGCGGGGGTCAAGGGCAGAGGAGCGGGAAGTGGAGGAGATGCGGTGGAGAGTATCGTCAACCACGTCTGAGAGGAAATTGCGGTCTTTGAAGAAGGAGGCCATCTGCGTTGTTCGGTATTGGAACTGGTCCTCCTGGAAGCAGATGCGGCGAAGGCGAAGGTATTGGGAATATGGGATGGTGTTTTTACAGGGGGCAGGGTGGGAGGAGGTGTAATCTAGGTAGCTGTGGGAGTCGGTCGGTTTATAGTAAATGTCCGTGTTGAGTTGGTCACCCAAGATAGAAATGGAGAGGTCTAGGAAGGGGATGGAGGAGTCTGAGATGGTCCAGGTAAATTTGAGGTTGGGGTGGACGGTGTTGGTAAAGTGGATGAACTGTTCAACCTCCTCGTGGGAGCACGAGGTAGTGCCGATACAGTCATCGATGTAGCGGAGGAAAAGGTGGGGGTTGGTGCCAGTGTAGCTGCGGAAGATGGACTGTTCCACATATCTGACGAAGAGGCAGGCATAGCTGGGGCTCATGTGGGTGCCCATGGTTACTCCTTTGGTTTGGAGGAAGTGGGAAGATTGGGAGGCGAAGTTGTTCAGAGTGAGGACCAGTTCAGTCAGTCGAAGGAGGGTGTCAGTGGAAGGATACTGGTTGGGTCGGCGGGAGAGGAAGAAGCGGAGGGCTTGGAGACCTTTGTGATGGGGGTTGGGGGTGTATAGGGACTGGATGTCCATGGTGAAGATAAGGCGCTGGGGGCCGGGGAAGCGAAGATCATGGAGGAGGTCGTCCCGAACGTAGGTGGGGAGTTCTTGGACTAATGGGGACAGGACCGTGTCGAGGTATGCCGAGATGAGTTCGGTTGGGCAGGAGCAGGTTGAGACGATAGGTCGGCTGGGGCAGTCAGGTTTGTGGATTTTGGGCAGGAGGTAGAAACGGGTGGTGCGGGGTTGTGGGACTATGAGGTTGGAGGCAGTGGATGGGAGATCCCCTGAGGTGATGAGGTTATGGATGGTCTGGGAGATGATGATTTGGTGGTGGGAGGTGGGGTCATGGTCAAGGGGGCAGTAGGAGGAGGTGGCCGTGAGCTGGCGTTTAGCCTCAGCGGTGTAAAGGTCGGTGCGTCAAACTACTACCGTGCCTCTCTTGTCTGCCGGTTTAATAGTGAGGTTGGGGTTGGAGCGAAGGGAATAGAGGGCTGCGCGTTTTGAGGGTGAGAGATTGGTGTGGGTGAGAGGAGTGGACAGGTTGACGCGGTCAATGTCGTGGCGGGTAAGAGGCCAGCACGGGGTGTCCAGGTGGATGGGGTGTGTTGGAGGCGGGAGAAGGGGTCCTCAGAGGCTGGGCGAGAATCCTGGTTGAAGAAGTAGGCGCGGAGGCGAAGGCAGTGGAAGAATTGTTCGATGTCTCGATTACAGATGAATTCCAAAGGAAATATAAATGTGATTTTCTGATTTAGATAGAATAGAATAGCCTTTATCGTCATATATACTTAATGAATACAGTGAACAATTTATATTGTGTGTTGGTAGTGGAGGGAGTGAATATTTGTGGACGTGATGCCAATCAAGTGGGATGCTTTGTCCTGGATGATGTCAAGTTACTGCACAGTACAAGCCCTTCTGCCATCGATGTTGCGTCGACCTGTGAAACCAATCTAAAGCCCATCTAACTTACACTATTTCACTCTCATCCATATATCTATCCAATGACCATTTAAATGCCCTTAAAAATTGGCGAGTCTACAACTGTTGCAAGCAGTGTGTGTTCCACACCCCTACTACTCTCTGAGTAAAGAAACTACCTCTGACATTTGTCCTATATCTATCACCCCTCAATTTAAAGCTATGTCCCCTGATGCTAGCCATTGCCATCCGAGGAAAAAGGCTCTCACTATCCACTCTGTCTAACCTTCTGATTATGTTATATGTCACAATCAAGTCACCTCTAACCTTCTTCTCTCTAATGAAAACAGCCCTTCCTCATCAGTCAACATCCTGGTAAGTCTCCTCTGAACCCTTTCCAAAGCTTCCACATCCTTCCTATAACGGGGTGACCGGAACTGTATACAATACTCCAAGTGCAGCTGCACCAGGGATTTGTACAGCAGCAACATGACCACATGGTTCCAAAACTCAATCCCTCTACCAATAAAAGCTAACACACTGTATGCCTTCTTAACAACCTTATCCACCTGGGTGGCAACTTTCAAGGATCTATGTACCTGGACACTGAGATCTCTCTGAGGAGAAAGTGAGGTCTGCAGATGCTGGAGATCAGAGCTGAAAATGTGTTGCTGGAAAAGTGCAGCAGGTCAGGCAGCATCCAGACAACAGGAGAATCGACGTTTCGGGCATAAGCCCATCTTCTCTGAGATCTCTCTGCTCATCTACACTACTGAGATTCTTACCATTAGCCCAGTACTCTGCATTCCTATTATTGCTTACAAAGTGAATCACCTCAGACTTTTGCCATCTCACAGCGCAGCTCTGCAGCTTATCAATGTCCCTCTGTAACCTACAACATCCATCGTCACTATCCACAACTCGACCAACCTTAGTGTCATCTGCAAATTTACTAAGTCATCCTTGTATGCCCTCATCCAGGTAATTTATAAAAATGACAAACAGCAGTGGACCCAAAACAGATCCTTGCGGTGCACCACTAGTAACTGAATTCCAGGATGAATATTTCCCATCAACCACGACCCACTGTTTTCTTTCAGCTAGCCAATATCTGATCCAAACCGCTGAATCACCCTCAATCCCATGCCTCCGTATTTTGTACAATAGCCTACAGTGGGGAACCTTATCAAACACCTTACTAAAATCCATATACACCACATCAACCACTTTACCCTCACCAAGCTGTTTGGTCGCCTTCTCAAAGAACTGAGTAAGGTTCATGAGGCACAACCTCCCCTTCACAAAACTGTGTTGACTATCCCTAATCAACTTATTCCTTTCTACATGATTATAAATCCTATCTCTTATAACCCTTTCCAACACTTTACCCACAATCAAAGTAAGACCCACTGATCTATAATTACTAGGGTTGTCTCTACTCCCCATCATAAACAAGGGAACAACATTTGCTTTTCCCCCAGCTATAATTCTTGCCCTGCGGTATATACCTATCCCTTTCCATCACTAAAGTAAACATAACCGAATTGTGGTCACTATCGCCAAAGTGCTCACCTACCTCCAAATCTAACACCAGGCCGGGTTCAGTACCCAGTACCAAATCTAATGTGACCTCTCCCTTGTTGGCCTGTCTGCATATGGTGTCAGGAGACCCGACTGCATACATTGGGACAAAAACTGACCCATCTAAAGTACTGGAACAATAGTTTTCCCAGACAATATTTGGGAAGTTGAAGTCCCCATAACAACTGCCCTGTCACCCTCACTCCGTTGAGGATCATCTTTGCTATCCTATTCTCTACATCTCTGGAACTATTCGGAGGCCTATAGATAACTCCCAACAGGGTGACCTCTCCTTTCCTGTTTCAAATCTCAGCCCATACTACCTCAATAGGCAGGTCCTCAAACGTCTGTTTTGTAACCGTAATATTGTCCATGACTAACAGTGCCACACCCGCCATCTTTTACCATTTTCTCCTGAAACATCTAAATCCCAGAATCTGCAACAACCATTCCTGTCCCTGCTCTACCCATGTCTCCAAAATGGCTACAACATCAAAATCCCAGGTACCAATGCATGCTGCAAGTTCACCTACCTTATTCCGATGCTCCTGATATTGAAGTAGACAAACTTTAAACCAACTTCTTGCTTGTCGGTGCTTTCTTGCGACCTTGAAACCTTAGTTCTGACCTCACTACTCTCAATACCCTGGATACTTGAACCAGAATTTCGGTTCCCATCCTCCTGCTGAATTAATTTAAATCTACCCTTAAATCTCCATCTCTCTTCCTACCTATGTCATTAGTGCCTATGTGGACCATGACTTGGGGCTGCTCCCCCACCCCCTCAAGGATCCCAAAAACATGATCCAAGACATCGCGAACCCTGGTACCTGAAAGACAACATACCAACTGTGAGTCTTTCTTGTTCCCACAGAACCTTCTATCTGTTCCCCCTAACTCTGGAGTCCCCAATGACAAATGCTTCTTGAATGTTGATTATGTGGCACTCGCTCAGACAAGTTGGCAATATTCTGTCATGCTCTTGGATTGTGTCTAGTAGATGGTGGACAGAGTTTAGGGAGTGAAGAGATATGTTGCTCACTAGCATTCCTAGCCTCTGACTTGCTCTAGTAGCCACGGCATTTCAATGGCTAGCCCAGTTCAGATTCTGTTCAATGATAACCGCCAGGTTGTTGATAGTGGGAGATTCAGTGATGGTAATGCCATTGAATGTCAAGGAGTGACATGTTTTGCACTGATGTGCTGGGCTCCCTCACTGTTGAGGATGAAGATATTTAAGGAGTTTCCTCCTCCACTGAGTTGTCTAATTGTCTACCACCATTCATGACTAGACGTGGCAACTTGCAGAGCTTAGATCTGATCACTTAGCTCTGTCTGTCTTTTACTGCTTATACTGTTTGACACACAAGTAGCCCTGTTGTGTAGCTTCACCAGGCTGACACTTCAACTTTAGGTAAGCCTGGCATTGTTCTTAGCATTCCTACCTGCATTGCTTATTTTACCAGAGTTGACCCTCTGGCTTGATGGTAGTGTGCATGTGTGTGTGTGTGTATGTGTGTGTGTGCGTAGATTGTTGGGGAGCGGGGGTGGGTTTAGGTAGTATGGATGTTAATTTTCCCTCCCTAAAGGACACTAGTAAACCAGGTAAAGTTTTCCCCAACAACTGTCATCACTTGACTTTCAATTCCAGATTTTTAAACTGAGTTCCAATTCCAAAATTTATTGTGGTGAGATTCAAACATAATCTGGATCTCTTGATTACCAGTCTGGTGATAATACAACCATGTCATTGCTTCCCCCTATATAACATACATGGATTATTTAAAACTATCAAATTTTTGGAACAAGAGCAATAGTTGTACTGTGGTGAAGAGTTTAGCAGATGTGTATCTAACTAGAATGTGTGATGCGAATCTTCAAATTACTTACCCAAGTTTATCTAGAGCCCTGTGAGAGCCGTCAACATTTATTACTTAAAAGCTGTTTTAAAATGTGATAATGTTGCAACATAAAATAGATGTTATCAATTACTCTTTCTGAAAATCTCTGATGTTTATTTGGCTCATGATTCACACATAAATTTCAGAGCTATTGATTATTTGCCGTTTGAATGAGCCAGATTTGAATCATCTGGGAATCTAACTTTATGTTTGCGTCAGCTGAAATTAATGCAAATACCCTCTGTGTATAGATTAGATAATCTCAGGAGTATATTAGCTCACTGGGATTCCAGGGAAAGCCTACCAACTGGAACAGATTTTCTATTTTTCTTAGAGGGCAAAGTATCCCATGGAGACCAATTTCAGATCCTGATGGTAAACATTTTTCAGACTCCTTGTCAGGACACAGCAAGGTCCTTAATAATGTCCTCATACAGCACTTTTACTTTAAAAAAATTAAAGTTAGGTATCAAGCTTTCATATCTCATTCTGCCATTTAAGGAAAGTTAACTGGTGGGTAATGGAATCTTTTCGACCCACCCAACTGACACAGACACAGCAGAGCAAGGTAAAGGGAAGAAAGAAATTCTCCACAAATGTTTTGCACATTATTCTCCCAGAATGGTCTTGCTGTAACTCCACCCAGCTTGTTTCTCTGTGTATCACAGAATCGTACAATCATAGCAGGCCATTTGGCCCATTGTGCCTGCACTAGTTAGGCTACCGAGTGCCAATCTCCTGCCTTTTCCCAATATTTCTATCAAAATAATCATCCCATGCCATCTTGAATGCATTTCCAGGCAGTGTATTCTGATCCCTAACTGCTCGCTGTGTACCTTGCGTCATCCCTCCTTCGATTGCACATCACTTTCAAGTCATGCCCTTTCATTCTTTTTTTTCTTTTATGGACAGGAATGGCCTCTGTCTATCTTCTGTTTCTAGCACAGAAATGGATTTTGAAAACCTTTCATCAAATCTCCTGTCAACCTTTTTCTTTTCAAGGAGAACAGTCCTAACTCTTTAAATCTATTCTCATTATTGAAATTTCTTATTCCTGAAACCAAATGCTTGTAAATCATGTAGGGTATGCTGTTTGTTTAATAGCTCTGACATGTATTGACTGCCTCTTGATTATATTCTATATCTAATACTTGTCACTATTTCTACCCCTTAAGCCTAAAACTCTTTTCACATTTGAACATAACCTGTAACCTGTACATGACCTCACCACAATTTCCAAACATTCTGAGATATGAAAGTGGGATTGAGGTGGAAAATTATTTGTTCTTTCCATGATTACTAAGCTTTGGCTAGAACATCTCTCTGATTCTGGGATTGAGGACAGCTGCATTGTTGCAGTTCTACTGCTAATTTTCTTGAGAACAATCTGCAGCCATTTTTTGTAGCTGAGAAAATCTGAGTACAGGCTCAACTGATCACTATTTTAATAATACTAATGCTAGGGCACTGTTGATCCACTAGTGACAACCAATCCCAAAACAATTATATCCCTTGAAAATTTATGTTCCTGCCTTGTTACAGAAATCTTCTGAATGGTCAGAAGATCGACCAACATCAAATGTTTCTCTGCCTTAATCGATGTAAATTGTGCATTGTTTTATAAATGTAAATCATGCCCTAATCCAATATAAGAAAAGATTGGCTTCACTGAATGCAGAAAAGAATTGCCTTTGTGAATCAGAGTTGATTTCAAGACTTGGTTCCAGAGATTTGCTTCAGCAAGGGCTAGCCACTTCCATTATCCCATTTTTAACCTCTCCCTTCTTCCTGCTGATGGTGACATTTGGTTCAGTACTATAACCACACTCTCACTGGTTATATTTTCTAAAGTTTAGCAATCTGAATGGCCGCTCAGGTGAGAAATATCTTGTGAGAGAGCAGATGATATTCAGGAAGACGCTACGT
The DNA here is from genome assembly GCF_004010195.1 of Chiloscyllium plagiosum. Taxonomy (NCBI): domain Eukaryota; kingdom Metazoa; phylum Chordata; class Chondrichthyes; order Orectolobiformes; family Hemiscylliidae; genus Chiloscyllium; species Chiloscyllium plagiosum. The sequence goes on along the minus strand of NC_057741.1, from coordinate 15,930,953 downwards.
TATCAAGCAGGTCACAGGTTCTTCACTTTTGAGGCATCCGAAGATTGATTATTTCAGGAAGGTGCTCTCCTACTCCTGATGTGGAAGAAGAGAGTGAGAAATGACAGAATGCTTTTCAATTAGAATATCTGTGATTACACAACTAATTTAGGAAATCCAATTTATGACCAACCTGATTCTGAGATCTCATCTCCAACATCTTTACTTCACACTCTGGAATTTTTTCTTTCTTCTTCTTCTCCTAATCAAAAAAAGAGGGGAACGAGGTGACTCCAGAAAATAAAGGCTTGTCAGCTTGTAGGTAGTTTTACTTAACCTGCTCAGAGATGTTCTTACATGTGACTGTAATCTGAGACTTCCAGCTCAGGGGCAGGAACTGTACCACTGTCCCACAAGAGCCCTATAACCAAGCAACTCACTTTCATCTGTAATGTTCCCTTCCTGATTTAAATAGGTTGTCGAGAAGATTCCATTTCCACTGAGCTAGTCATCTAGGACCCAGGCCAATACTGTGTGGTCATGGGTTCAAATCTCATCACAGCAGCAGGTAGAATTTAAATTAGCTACAATTGAAACTAGTCTGGCTAATTATAATCCTAAAACAATCATTGATCTTAAAGTATAATTATCTGGTTTACCAGTGCTTTGTAGGAAAAGGAAACTGCCATCCTTGACTGCTTTGGCCTATAAATGACTCAAAGAAACTCTTAGCTGCTCTTTTAAATGACCTAATATGCCACTCAGTTCAAGGCCAATTAGGATGGCCTTGGCATTTATACCCAGAGGGCTCTCAAAGTGCAGTGATAGTGTCCGTACCTCTGGGCCAGAGGCTTCGGTTCAAGTCTCTAGAGGTGTGTGGTAACATGTCTGAATGGGTGGTGAAAAATATTTGCCAGTGGCATGCACATCCCATCTCATAGTTTAAAATAGAATCCTTTTTGCTTTGGTCTCCTAGGACAGATGGTGTTTCTTTGCTGTAAGAATCTACATACAACTCATTCCAGAGCCTCTTGTAATATGGTGCTGGTACTAACAGTCAGGGGAAATGCAAGGGGTGTGTAGAGTGATACAACCTTTCATTTTAATTCCCTCCCTCCCTATTACTGAGCCTTTGTTCCGGCCTTTCTTATAATTGCACCGAGATGTGGAACTTGTCCCCAGTGAGTAATCACAGGCATCCTGCCACTGTGTGGTACGGCTCAACGTGGCCCTGTGCCATTTCAATTCATATTTTAGAATTTTTATCTCAGAACTGGGAAGACAATTAGTAGATTCTGCAATCCTTGTATTCCAATTGTTTAATTCCACACACTAATTGAACAGCTGCTGACTAACATTTCTTGTTCCTTTGAGATGAGGAAGCTATTATCCTGTCATAAAAGCAGGCATTCAGTGCCTTCTATAATATCGGTCCTGACACATCAGGTGTACCACTTAATTCGAAATAATTCCTCACTTCAGTACCTTAACACTTTATCGGTAATAAAGGTGATAGTTCATTAAGATCCTGTGTAAAACCATCATTTCCAAATATGTTTTCTTTCTAAGATGTGAGATCACGTTAGCCACAAATAATTAAAAACTGATTGACCGAAATCCCCATTCCATAGTTCAAAACAAATAATCATAATATTTGGTACTACCAAGGTTTTTTAGATTAGATTACTTACAGTGTGGAAACGGGCCCTTCGGCCCAACAAATCCACACTGACCCTCTGAAGAGCAATCCACCCAGACCCATTCACTCCTGACTAATGCACCTAACACTCCAGGCAATTTAGCATGTCCAATTCACCTGACCTGCACACCTTTGGACTGTGGGAGGAAACCAGAGCACCCGAAGGAAACCCACGCAGACACGGGGAGAATGTACAAACTCCATACAGACAGTTGCTTGAGGTGGGAATTGAACCTGGGTCCTTGGCGCTGTGAGGCCACTGTGCTAACCACTGAGCCACTGTGCCACCCCCAATATTTCCTTAAACGTGCTCATGCCACAGAATTGACCAAAATGCAGAGCTGCTGTGTTATCATTTATGTTTTATAAATATTGTGATATGTTCACTTCATCTTCAGAAGTGCAGCTAGCTAACATGGAAACAGACCCTCTGGTCCAACTCGTCCATGCTGACCAGATATTCTAAATTAATCTAGTCTGATTTGCCAGCATTTGGTCAGTATCCCTCTAAACCTTTCCTGTTCATATACCCATCCAGATGCCTTTTAACTGTTGTAATTATACCAGCTTCCATCACTTTCTCTGGCATCTCATTCCATACATGCACCATCTGCTGCATGAAAAAGTTGCCCCTTAGGTCCCTTTTAAATCTTTCCCCCTCTCCTTTCAGCTCGTACGTTAATGGATGGGAAAAAGAGATTACAGTTCATTGATGGGAGCAGATTTTCTGCGATGGATTTACAGATCAAAACTATTTCATTAGGAACATTAACATTCCATGCATTGTAATTGTATAGTATGTAGATTCTTCTTTTTAAAAATATCAGCATATCTGTAGGAGTGATTAATGTCTCTTTGAAATCTCTTGGCTCTCGTTCTATTTGCAGTAAGGAGTTATTGAAGGTTTTTGGAATCTGAAAGAAAATCCCAAGTTATACTGTCCTTGATTTTTGTTATGCTGGCTCTGGTAAATCAAGCAGCCAATATGTTTTGAAAGGAAGTGCCGATGTGGGGACTTGAGCTGATGTGAATAGAAGAAACTGTACTAGTTGAAAGATACTTCAGCCTGGCACAATTAAGACCAGTTGTTTTCTCTAGCCTAAATCAGGCACTATGTCTGAGAGTAGATCAATACTGCATTTTTGTAATCAATTTGTTCAGACATCGGTATAATGTGCTCGGGCAATTCCTTTGCAAAATCACCTTCAAGCTAACCTCAAAATAAAATGCGATAGCAACTGGGTAGATGTCTGATCAGATTGATTAGAAAATGTCTCCAAGCTGACTGTATTTATTTCATTCTCTTCTTCTTTTTGAATATGGGGGGAATAAGGAGAAAACTCTGGAGTGTGAAATAAAGTTGTTGCAGAAGAAATGTCAGATTCATGTTGGTAATAGGATGGATATTGTATGGTAGTGGCTGTAATCACAGATATTCTGACTAATTGAAAAGCATCCTGTTGTTGTTGTTCAACTTTTTTCCCACATTAAAAGTAGGAGAGCATTTTCCTAAAATGCTTAATCTTTGGGTGTTTAAAGGTTCTTATGATGTTACAAGACAAATAATTGGTGTCATTTGGCAGTGGCAAATATTGTACCTGAGCTCAAGATCTCAAAGTTTGTTACATATGACAATTCAGGTTAATAAGGAAGGCGTTGCTTCTGTACCCTCATGGTCTGTGACTCAGAAGTGTGGGAATGTTAACACTGATTCATGACACAAAAATACCATTCCCATTTCAACTCAATATTGACTCAGTATAAAAAAATCTCAGAGCGTGTCTATTTTTCTTCTTTTTCTAAACTGCAAGTACCATAATTTGGAATGGCTGTTTGGCACATGTAAGTTGCTGTGTTACACATTTCTGGGAGGTCTAAAGTGGAAGTATTCCACTTGGCAGAATAATATAGATGTGCATATTTGATATGTGCTCCTGGTAGTATTGGTTGCAATTATACGCTCCTCCAGATGTGTATTGGGAGGCTGTGGGTATGAAATCGGATGCTGTAGTGCCTGCCTCTTACCTGTCATTTAAAATGGATGCTTAATGGTCTGGACCATTTAGTGGCGTCCTATTTTTGCCAAGGCATTTTAACAGATGGCCCCAAGGAAATGAGATGAAGCAGTGTGATCTGGTACAATAGACATTAGTAGAAGCTTTGATACATTTGTGGGTGGATGATTGAGAGATCCCACACAGACCTCCAGAGGCTTCTTAGAAGGAGCCTATTGCATAATGTTTCAATGTGACTGTCACCCTGATGGGTACCAGGATAGGATGCCACCACTCCTTCAGATCACATGTTCCATTCCAGCAGTAGGTATAGTAATGGGTCCAGTGACATCCTCATCCTGCACCAATATTGTCCCCAACTCATTTGGAGGAAATAGCATCCAGGGTAAAAGATTCTGGCTCTCTTGAATGTCCTTCACATCCTGAGGTGTGCTTCTGCTGCAACCTCTTTATTTGGAGACTATTTAGCATTCACTGGAGGCAGCCGCTGTATTTGTTTTCCTCCTACAGTTTCCTGTACTACCATTACAATGCAGCAGCAGATAAAGTCACCATAGACACAGAGGACCATAGGGCTGTTCTTGCATTAGAAAAGGAACTTAGACAAGGGGAGAGATTGAGAAGGAGGGACTTTTCACAGTGACCTCAACTGATACAGGAATTGAATCCGTGCTGCTGGTATTGCTTTACCTCACAAACCAGCTATCCAGCCAACAGAACTAACTGACCCCCAGTGACTCCTGCTGTGGCTGCATCCATTAATCATGCTTGTAATGTGTGGAGAGTAGAAAAAACAGAACATTTCCATGGTAATTTGGGCTCTGAGCACTCACCCCTTTTAAACGATGCTTTATACAGTGGGAATTCTGACAAGGAGAGAACTGGAAAGACTGATCTTGACCTTATTCCAATGAAAGCAGCTCGAATGATGTGGCAGAGGTAGTAAGAGAGTGTAAGCACTGTCTTAGTACTGAACCTGTCTCTTCACTGATATCATCCATGGAAGGAACTATTGCTTAAAAGAGCACCTTACATTATGCTTATAGACCAAGTTGAGCGGAATCTGTTCAGTGCCCCTGTGCAGTATCTGAGGTCTTGAATTCACTGTATGCTTTGTGGCCCAAAAGTTGCTTGGGATTACTTCTGCCTTGCAAAGATGTCTAATTGCAATCTGCAAGGACCATTGACATTGTTTGTGAGCAGCATTTGCACCTCTCAGTTTTATATGCTGTGTACGTTTACATTGGTAGACAAGCAGGAGGCTGGAAGAACACAACAAGCCAGGCAACATCAGGAGGTGGAGAAGTCAATGTTTTGAGGGATATATCTGAAACGTCAATCTCTCCACCTCCTGAAGCTGCCTGGCTTGTTGTGTTCTTCCAACCTCCTGCTTGTCTACTTTGGATTCCAGCATCTGCAGTTTTTTTGACTCTAACTAAGTTTACATTTACATGCACAATGAAATCATTGCAAATGACTTAAGCCTGCGATCTGCAAGTGTAGCATTGATGTAATTGCCCTATGAAAGGCTTGTTGTTCATTTTGAAGAGGAGCCCATGTTTAGCCAGTAACAGACTCAGACTCTGCCCACACAGTGATGCTGGTGTGCTATAAAGTGCAACATTGAAGTGGAAAGCAGCACTGTAAGTGAACTGTGTCATGATGCTGCAGAGGGATTGGCACATGTCAGATGCCAGTTTGTGTTGATGTGGGGTGAGTGAGACTGCTTCCCATGGAATGGGTTTTAATACGATGGTGATGGGTGACCAAGTAGGATGTCAGGAGGAGCAAATAGTGAGCTGCAGTCACCAGGCTCTAACTTGCATGTTGGGAATTTTCAATGTCTAGTTTCTATTTGACAGGCGGTAGAATAGAAGAATCCATATTAATGAGGCAAGATTAAGTAATGAGGCTGATAATAAGCAATGATTCCCGTTAATAGGCTTCTCACTGCTTACTAGCAAAAATCTTGTCTTGACGTCCAGGACTTGATTGGAAAATGTAATTTGTCACTCTTAATGCTGATAAAGGCCTCACTTGACATCCCATGAGATTCTACCAAATTTCAGTCCATAGCCCACATTGTTCAGGGTCCAGAAAGATTTTTCCTATTGTTTCCAGCCTCTATCAGAAATGGACAAGGACTTGTTAGAAGTGAGGCAAGGATACAACACTGCTTGAATTCCATGATTTGTCAATAAGGACATATAACCTTTCACAAAGCATATCCTTCAGTTTAAACTTGGCATTGGGATGAAGCATAGAATCATAGAGTCATACAGCACGGAAACAGACCCTTCGGTCCAACTAGTCCAAACTGACCATAATGCCAAACTAAACTAGTCCCATCTGCCTGCACTTGGCGCATATCCCTCCAAACATTTCCCATCTCAAACCTTTCCCTTCCTGTCTTGCGACTTTATTTTGCCAGTTTGGTACTTGCTGAGAGCTGTTTATCTGTAATATTGTCCAATTCTGATGAAATATCATGGACCTGAAAATTGAGTTTTGTTTCTCTCCTCAGAAACTATTTGATGTGCCGAGTGTTTCCAGCATTTCTGGGACCTATAGACCTACTCAGACTGTAAACATAATAGGAAGAACACTTCAAACTTTATTCCTTTTAAAATACATAAATTAGTTAGAGCTTGGGAGCAAGAAGAGTACAATTGCATTGCTCAGTTTAGTTCTTCTTGCATTTCCCATTCTCCCCACCACCTCCCTTCCCAACCACCCCATCGCCCCCATTGCCCATGCTCACTTCCAGGCAGACAGCCTGGTTAATTTTGTCACATCAGATCAGCTTTATTGCCTTTTGACTTTTTGCGAAAGAAGATTGATGTGATAAAATGTCTTTTGCTTCTTTGGTTCACACAAGGCTAGAATTTTATGGAAGCTGCCAGGCGAGATTTTGACATTTCATCTGAATGACTGGTTAACATTTGCTGCATTGTGGAGCATGAAAACAAATGCTGTAAAAACAGATTGAGCAGTTCCCAAAATTACATGTAGTTATTTAATTATGGAGGATTTACAATGATTAATTCTTGATAAATGAATAGCTTCTGTTTATCAGATATTTTCATAAAATCTCTACAGTGTGGAAGCAGGCCACATACTGATCCTCTGAACATCATCCCACTCAGACTACCATATCCCTGTAATGCTGCATTTCCCATGGCTAATCCACCCAGTCTGCGCATCCCTGGACACAATTCAGCATGGCCAGTCCATCTAACCTGCATGTCTTTGCACTGTGGGAGGAAACCCACACAGACGCAGGGAGAATCAGCAAATCCCACACGGGAGGTTGCCCGAGGCTGGAATCGACCTCTGGTGTTGCGGGGCAGCAGTGCTAACCACTGAGCCACCGTGTCACCCCAAATATTATTAACTTTTGAAATGAAACAATCCAGTTGAGTAGAAGTTCTCGCAGTGCTGCTGTTGCTTGCACCTCACGGAGACATGTTGTAGTTTGTAGCTGCCTTTCAAGTTCAAAATTTCTCACTGAGGGGTGAGCGTGACATTGTTTGCTCAGGATTCTGGGCACTGGTAAGTTAGTTAGTTCTCCCTAAAGGAGCTGTACTTCATCTGAGCAAATGGAGACAAGACCCTTCATTACTGAGTGGAAAAGAAATGGAGGTCAACAGCAATGATGCTGCTTCTTTACTTCTCCAGCTCCAGGGTTGTATGGATGGATGTTTTGGCACCAGGGTAAGTTCCCACCCCAGCCCCATTATCCTGAATGTGCAACAAGCAGTGTTTCAAACTCTACTCAAGATCCTGTGAATCTGCTAGGAAGAAAGATAAATGAGCAGCTTCAGTTTATCAAATATTTTTCATCGAATCAAAAAAACACCAGCATCCTTGACCAGGCCAACTTCCCCAGTATCAAGACAGTGACTACCCTTGATCAGTTATGATGGGCCGGGAACGTCGCCTGCATGACTGACACGATACTCCCGAAGCAGGCTATCTACCCCCAGCTCCGAAATGGAAACGAGCTCCAGGTGGACGGAGGAAGCACTTCCGTGATACTGCCTGAGGCCTCGCCGATGAAGTGCAACGTTCCCACCGACACCTGGGAATCACTGGCCCAAGAGTGGCCAAAGTGGAAGAGGAGCATCCAGGAAGGGATTGAGCTCCTTGAGACTTGGCATCGGGATAAAAAAATAGAAGCCGGGTGAAAACAGCGAGTGTAGCGTGCTGCCACACCACCCCTTCCTGAGACCATCTTCTGCCCTGAGTATATCAGAGCCTGCAATAGCCACATTGGTCTGGACAGACACCTGTTGACTCACCCTGAGAGTGGAAGAGAGAGGCACCACCAATAATGATGATTTATTCAAGTGAACCTAAGATGTATCTGATGGTAAAGGTCACATGACTATAACAATCCAGGGAGAACATTTGTACATGAATATATTTCAATCCAAACACATCGGCTGCCACAGAGAAGCTAGCTACATTGTTTATGACGGATTGCAAAAACAGACTGCATGCATCAGCTATTGGAGCAATGAGGATTAGTGGTGCTGGAAGAGCACAGCAGTTCAGGCAGCATCCGAGGAGCAGTAAAATCGACGTTTCGGGCAAAAGCCCTTCATCTGAAATAAAGGCAGAGAGCCTGAAGCGTGGAGAGATAAGCTAGATGAGGGTGGGGGTGGGGAGAAAGTAGCATAGAGTATAA
>NC_057741.1:15893168-15922414 GCF_004010195.1 Chiloscyllium plagiosum | reverse complement strand
GGTCTCTAAAGAAGGAGGTCATCTGGTGTGTTCTGTGGTGGAACTGGTCCTCCTGGGAGCAGATACTGTGGAGGCGGAGGAATTGGGAATATGGGATGGCATTTTTGCAGGAGGTAGGGTGGGAAGAGGTGTAATCCAGGTAGCTGTGGGGGTCGGTGGGTTTGTAGAAAATGTCAGTGTCGTCCAGGAAGGGGAGAGAGGTGTCAGAGATGGTCCAGGTAAATTTAAGGTCAGGGTGGAATGTGTTGGTGAAGTTGATGAATTGCTCAACCTCCTCGCGGGAGCACGAGGTGGTGCCAATGCAGTCATCAATGTAGCGGAGGAAGAGGTGGGGAGTGGTGCCGGTGTAATTACGGAAGATGGACTGTTCTACGTAGCCAAAAAAGAAACAGGCATAATCACTCATCTTTGTCAAACTCCAGATGCAGAACTTAACACTTTGTGCCATCACTCCAGCTGTCAGTGGTTTCTGGAATGTTCTGGAATAGAACATGCTATTTCCAAGCAATATCTCTGCCTTCATGCAGGAATATAAACCAATAAGGGAATGTTAAATATACAACATGGCTTCACGCCACCAGACTGAAACTTCTGTCCGTTCGAAACGTTTAACGTATAAATATTGATATCATTTTCAAAATAGTTAGTGTCTTCTGTCCCTAAGAGAGTGAAGTAAGGAAGTTAAGGATCAGTGAGGATCTTTGAGCAGGGCTCCAAATGTAGCAAGTACTGATTTATTTTATGAATAGGTATGTCAGCAGCTGCCTTTGCAGTGTTCATCACTGTCAGGCCTGGCTGGGTAACAGATAAGCAGATTGATCCAAGGCCACCCAGGGAAAATAGCCTGGGAAGCCGTCATCAATCACTCCTCTTTTGGAAAACCTCCATGGAAGAGCCCACATCAGTGATCAAGAAAATAAAAACAAACCTCGCAGGAACTTGCAGACACTTCGGGGTGAAGTGTGAAATGTGAGAAAGCTCCATGCTGCACATCAACTCCAATCTGAATATAATCTTGCTGTTAAAAGAAAAATCAATTACAAATACAGGCCTCCCCTGGTTTTGAGGCCCAAAAATCATTAGCCGATGTTGCTAACCTGTCAATTGGAATCCATGGTCAATCCTCTAAGCAGCAAAGTTTGGCACTTGGTGAGATGTTAACTTTTGAATGGATGCACTGACCTCATCGAGATTTTAAAATTTCAACCTTCAATTCAGAATAAAACAGTATGGCTCGAATGAAAGGCCTTTTTATTATTGGGAAGAAGCTTTAGAGCACACCTACTAGATATTCACGATTTCCAGTTTTGCTACTTACTCTAATTAGTACTGGTTTATGTTAAAACTGTCAGAAGAATCATAATTGATTTTACCAGTACGCAGAAGGAATGATGCATTTTACTCTTGTCTGTGGTTTGACAGTCATTTGGATTCCATCGAACTGAAGCTGTTTTGCAACACAGGGCTTTCTTCATGTTTCCAAAATAGCATGATGATTATAGCTGAATATGAGATTCTGTACTTAATTAAAGCCCCAGTGCCCTATCCGTCTTTATATTTGGTATGAATACCTTTATTTGCAGAAACAGGTGTGTATGTGCGTGTGCGAAGCAGCAGATGCACATGGGGCCTCACTCATTGTCATTTCTCTGTAGATTGTTTACTTTCAATCATTTCATGTCGAGCTATTTCTTTTGGGAAACAAATTGGAAAGACCATTTGGAAGTCCATTGGTACCTGTGGCAGTGCAGGGGGTGGGGGGGGGTAGAAAAGACAAAGCAAAACAGAACCATTGGTACAAAGGCTGATGCAAAGCAAGGGCTTAGAAACCTGTGCAAGGGCAGATTTGTGCAAAGTTAAAATGACCCTCTTTGTCTTGTTATTTTTGGAAAAGGGTCCAGTGGTGCTTTTTGTTTATACTTAAGTTCCATATTCACTAATATTAATAACCATGGGAAATTATCACTCCTAATGTCTGGTTGAAATTAAATGTACCCAGGAAAGAAAGAAACTTAACAGCTGGTAAATTACAAATTTGTGAACTTGCTGCTGCAAAAGCAGCTGGTGTTTTTAATCAAACATGGAAGAGTATTTACTTCTGTTCATGTTGCTAAAAGGAAATGACCTTACTTCAACAAGTTGAACGCTAGAAGCTTTTATTATTGTCCTGCTTAGAAAGGAACACATCAATCTAAAAATAAATAAAGTGGTATAAAATGTGTTGTGAGTGTTATTTAGCACAGAGTAGGAATAACAGTTCTGTTAATCACGTGGACTTGTATCAAGCAGCAGGAGCATGAAAATCACCTCCCTTCCCTAAATCATTGTTAGAAATAAGAGGTGAGGGGGTATGGAATAGAGTTCTAATATATCATCCCATTTGGTGTTGCAGGTCAGTTGCCTATTGTAAGTCTGCATTTGAAATCAAAGGTAGTGAAAATTGTTCCATTTATATAAATGGCAGCCAGTGCTAAATGCCAATTTTAAATCCTGGCACTATGCTGAAAACTTTCCTATGTTGTTGAAAGTTTCAGACTCTGGGCCACAGATTGCAGCTTTGGTTGTGTAGGCTTAAGATTCCCAGACGTGGAACCCACACTTGAACAATTTGTGATCATTCTCCATTAACTCAAAATGGGTTTCAATTAATCAGGCAGAGAGGAAGAACAGGGCGAACTATAGATTAAACACCTTGGAGGGAAAATTAGCTCTGAATGTACATGTGCTAGTCAAGTAGAAAGATTGACAAAGGTTAAACAAAATAAGGTACGACAAAAAATGGATATAGCAAGGTAATTAAAGTATAAATTGCCATATATATCAATAACAAGAATATTAGAAACAAAATTGGGAAACTAGAATCATTGATTATATTTAAAAAATCATGACATAACAGCAGCATGTTAAACATCAGTTAGCATTGGCAATTAAATATTCCAGTGCATAAAATGTTCAGGAGGGATTGTGAAGTAAGAAAAAGATAAGGTGTAGCAGCATTAATTAGAAATACCATTATAAGGCTACAGCATCAGAATTTTAATAGAGAAATTATTGAAACAGAATCCTTTTCGATTGAGTTTAGGAACAGCAAAAGATTAATCACATCACTGGGAGTATATTCTAGACTGTTGAACAGTAAAATGAAACTGAGGAAGAAATTTGGAGGGTAATTAGAGAGACACAAGTTAATATTAGCTGTAATTGTACAAATTATTTGAAAATATGGCATGATAAGAAAAATGTGAAATGAGTGAAGAATGTACTTAATGGATTATTTAAAATTTCTCTTGGTCAGCATGTTGCTGGCGAAATAAAGAAGGGGGCACCATTTGACTTTGCCTTAGGTACTGAAGTGGAGTAACTGAACAAGCATTGGCAAGCATTTGGAAAACATTGACCACAATATAAGTAGCTTCAGCATAAAAATTAAAGAAGGAAGATAAGTTCAACATCACAGAATTGGAGTATAGAAGCTGGTAAGTTATAATGAGTGATTCAGGACCTTCTCCAGATTAAGTGGGAGAAAGGTTTACAGGTGGAATTGTACATCATTTATATTTCAATAAAGAAAAAAATGTGTGCACCAAAGCCTGGCTTTCTGTCGATATCTATTGCATCCATCCCTATGACAAAGATCTGGATGTCAATATATTTCCACTCCATGTACCTGATTGAAGGCAGGGGTGTCTTGCAGCATCAACAAGCTTGGCAAATGGTTGCAGATAAGCCCTGAGACTGGCTTTAATGATCTCACTGGTAGCATCAAACTTGCTTTTCCATAGATCAGTAGTCATGCCAGTGCTATGTATAATGACATGGCAGGAATATACTCAGAGGATGGTGCTGTTCTCAGATGTGTGGTCTTCAGTACAGAATGGGATCAAGATGCAATGACCACATGGCAGCATGGTAGGTTGCAGATTACAGTACATCTAATGAGCATCTAATGATTGATTTAGAAGCTTTATAGTGAGAGCTCACTCAGTGTTAATTTTGGAAATTAGCGGTCTTTTTCACTCTTGCCATTCTGGTAGCACCTAAAAGTAACAAAAGATTAAGTTTCAGCATCTATTTTACAAATTGGCACGAATGGAGGCACACTGGTAAAAGGCAATGGGAAGACACACACACATTTTCATACACATACATCCCCATACACGTGCATTCACATTCAGACACATATCTGCATGCACGTGTACACATAAAAATACACACAGACATAGTAAAGATTGATAATAAAATTCTGGCAGTAAAGTTGTTGGCGCAAAAGCATTTTTTTTTTGGTATGGAAGGAGCTTAATGAGCTGTTGAACCATAAAGAACTGGAGATTAAAATGTCTTTGTAGGGGAAAGTATGGTTGATGCAGGGAAGTCTGTATTGCACTCGCCAGATGTGGAAGTGGGGACAAGATCTCCTGTGTGACAGTAGTGTGAACGTCTCATGGCAATTAATGGAATACTGCCAATTCTGGGTGCAGTCTTCCTCTGTGATTTCCGCTATGCGTCTCCATTGTAAGTTGTAGTTTTGCAGCATGGAAAAATATAACCTCCTTCATTGAAATCTTTCATGGAACAAATAGCAGAGTTCCCCCAGACTGACCAAGCTTCCTGAGGTGTGGCTGGCAATATGCCAGTGTATGGATGTCACTTGTCAATCTAGTCAGACATTGGATGAGATTTTGGGAAATTTTATTTAAATAAGGCCCACTGTTAAAATCACCGGGGCCTCCAAGTGACCGAGTTTTCTAGGTGCACTATTAGCCTTATGTGCAATCTACTGTTCCTCAAAGCAATAGTTTCTACCAATGATAGTGATAAATCCTACCAGTCTAGCTACTGGTCTCTTTAAAGGTCACTTCTTCCCTTTATTTTAGCTTCATGCAGGTCTGGATACTTGTTTGATCTGAACAAGTACATTTTTTAGATTAGATTAGATTAGATTACTTACAATGTGGAAACAGGCACTTCGGCCCAACAAGTCCACACCGACCCGTCAAAGCGCAACCCACCCAGACCCATTCCCCTATGTTTACCCCTGCATCTAACACTATGGGCAATTTAGCATGGCCAATTCGCTTAACCTGCACATTTTTGAACTGTGGGAGGAAACTGGAGCACCCGGAGGAAATCCACACAGACACGGGAAGAATGTGCAAACTCCAAACAGTCAGTCGCCTGAGGCGGGAATTGAACCCGGGTCTCTGGCGCTGTGAGGCAGCAGTGCTACGCTGTGAGGCAGCAGTGCTAATGTCAGATGCAACTGTGGGAGAATTAATAGGAATTATGAGTAGAATTCTCCCAGCCCCTGCACGATGCGAGAGCAATGGTCAATCAGTTGGCAAACAATGGTGAAGTATGAAAAAATGAGATTCTTGGTATTGGGAAAATGAAATCTGCTTTGGCATCCAAGGTTTGAATAGTGCAGTGAGAATGTCAATAATGAGCAGTGAGAGGTACAAGTGCATTGTATTACTCTGCAGCATGCTATTCCCCTGTGTGGGGGAGAGAAACATGGTGACAATTCCCACCATGAAAGTCAGGGTGGGTATCTGGCTGCTCCGGCGTGTTGCTTCTCCTCTGGGCCTCCATCTTGGCCAACAGTTCCTGATATTTCAGGGCACCTTTGCAGGGGGTGCCTGCCCAGATGACTAGAGGTTGGCATCAAACACGCACCAGCCTTCTATCATTAACATGGCAAATCTCAGTTTCTCTGAGAATAAAGTTCTTCATTTCGATGCTGCACTTTGAAGGACACTATCATCTTACATTGTAATACTGCTAGGCCACCGTACAAGCATGGTCAGGCATCTGCCTCATCGCATCAGAACAGAGTGAATGCCAGGACTGTTCACTTGCTGTCTTAGGTCTCACCCAGGAGGCACCTATTGGGATCCTCCTCTGCCTTGTGTTGTCTTTATGTGCTCTCTTGCCTTATTGAGAACTTACAAGCACACAGCACTTATGAGTTGCCTTTTCACACAGACAAAATGGCAGGTAATTTGTCCTGGTTTTCAGGAAGGATCAGTCAAAGGAGCAGACTTGTTGCTGTATGGCACTATGCTACAGTAATGTCACACTTTTAGTATGAGCCAGCAGCTTACGCTGCACATTGCATCAGCTTCAACCCAATGGATATGTCTGTAGGTTGAAATAGTCCTCAGGGAAGGCAAGGTGGGCTAGCATCAGTCAGGTGGTCTCACCAAAGTAGTAAAGGGCAGCACCTCATCTCAGTTCTGGAGACTGTACACAGTCGGCCACTCGGGATGGTCAGAGTTAGGGGTCCTGTATCACCACAGTCTGGGGAATGGGCCATGACCAGTCCCTCAGATTCCAGTGCAACCAGCCTGAGCATTAATGTTAGGTCAGTCAGGGCCTGTTCACTTGCCAGTCAGGGCTGTCCTTCCGAATGGGGAGTAGAGCACAGTAAGTCCTGAGGATCTGTTTGTGGAAAGTCAAGGTAGATTATCAGAAGCCAATTTTGTGGATGATAAGTTGGGGAAATCGATTGTGAGGATTGGAGGCAGCTTGCTGGGTTACAGAGAGGACAGTAATTGTGACAATGGAACAATTGAATATGTAAGGGTTGGAGAGGATAATGCATCAGAGGAAAAGCTCAGCAGGTTTAGCAGCATCTGTGAAGAGAAATCAAAATTAACGTTTCAGGTCCAGTGACCCTTCCTCAGAACAGTCCTGATTTGTCTCCATAGATGCTACCAGACCTGCTCAGCTTTTCCAGCAATTTCTGTTTTTATTTTTGATTTACAGCATTCACACCTCTTCTGGTTTTTATATAGTGCATTAGGAGATATGGGTTACTGTGGACGCTATCACCCAGTCACCACAAGACTGGCATTGACAGGGGACAGTGCATCAACGATGAGAGTTCTGATTAGGCTCTGTATCTTCAATGTTGTAGTTGTGGCCAGACAGATCTCACACACATATCTAATGGTAAAAAGTGAACATATATTTACAAATGAGGACATTTATTCACATTGATGTATCATCAGTGTCACTTACCTGTCATTCTTTCTCTTCTACTGTAGTCCCAGGTTCTGCAATGAGGTGGAGCGAGCCTTCCTTGCAAATCATGGACATCAGAGACATACCACTGTAACTGAAAGTGAGGAAACATCTATGACAGAAGGTGAGAAATGATGGCATGATAATTGTACATTTATGGAGAGGGTAATGGGAAAGTAGCACAAAAATGAATAATGATTCTTTCTTGATTTTTGGGAGATGGAAATTTAGCATCTCTGTCTTCACCAGTAACAGCCAAGATCCTTTAAATGACACCCTTATAACCATCCTGGCTCTTTTGTCTCAATTATTGACTGTACTCTCCTGGAATGAGAAGAAGAAGATTGACTGAAATGAAAGTGGGTGGCATAGCAGAGTAAAAAGTGATGAAGTGTCTCAGGTGAATGAGGAGGCAGTGCAAATGTCATGCAGGACAAGTGGATTGTAGATTGTGGTGGATGACAATGGGTGAGTCATAGAGTCGTAGAGATGTATAGCACAGAAAATGTCCCTTCAGCTCATTGAGTCAGCGCCAGTCACAACTGCCCCCGACTATTCTAATCCTATTTTCCATCACTTGGACTGACTGAAGGTGGAGTCTGTAATAGTGAGAGTGGCAGAACATCAGACTTGATGGAGGATGGGTTGAAAAGCAGAGACACAGTATGTGTGAGGTAGCAGAGAGAAGACAGTGGCACTTATTAGATTAGATTAGATTACTTACAGTGTGGAAACAGGCCCTTCGGCCCAACAAGTCCACACCGACCCGCCGAAGCGCAACCCACCCATACTCCTACATTTACCCCTTACCTAACACTACGGGCAATTTAGCATGGCCAATTCACCTGACCTGCACATCTTTGGACTGTGGGAGGAAACCGGAGCACCCGGAGGAAACCCACGCAGACACGGGGAGAATGTGCAAACTCCACACAGTCAGTCGCCTGAGGCGGGAATTGAACCCAGGTCTCTGGCGCTGTGAGGCAGCAGTGCTAACCACTTATGTTGTCATTGACCTTCTTCCTGCACTGTTTGGCATTTTGTTGGACAATGAATACTGAGTTGGGTTGGAAGGTTGGTAGCATCTGTTGCCATGGCTGTTTGTGGCAATTCTGTGTGAAGAGATTGTCCCCTTCTCTGCACCACTCCATCCAACAGACCTCCAGGTCCCTGTCTGCAAAGCAGGGCAACAACTTCTGGGGCGAATATCTCTAACTGCGCAGGCTGGGTGCACAATTTACCTTCTCATTATGGTGCCAACACCAGGGATTGTGGGATATCTGGAAGTGGTGAGGACTTGGTGAGGAAGTGATGAATAGAAGAATCAAACTAGCATTGGACAAAACAGGCACCATATGGTCTGGTGCCTGTTAATGAGGTGAGTTTGGAATCATAGTGTGAGAAAACTTGCTAGGCTTTGAGGAGACAAAACCTCGATGAAATGTAACAAAAATGACACCACCCTATTTCTGGTGAGATTCAGCCCTCAGTGTGCTACAGGATGAGCTCACTATAGTCAAAGCTACTTATCAGGAAACTAACAGCAGTTCATTTTATACCCAACCCCATTTTAATTTCCACTAATGGCAATGGACATCCAAACAGATATGACTTAGAAGAAATGGCTGACTATTCCTGTTAGTGTCACTGATGTGGGTTTTCCACAAAAGTCACTACAAGAAAAATTCATAGGCAAATCACAGGCCAACAAACCAATTACAGACCAATTATCCTAATGAGACGGGCGGGGAATATTTTGTTTGGATAACTGAGAGTTCAGATAACAGATTATTCGGATAATAGATAACATTTTTACGGGACCTTGAGATCTTGTTTGGATAATCTAAAATGCGGATAACTGATGTTTGGATAATCGAGGTTGTTCTATACAAAAGAAACAGCGGTTTATTCTTGGGAAAAAAAACTACTTCCCATTTCTTTGAATATCATCACTGAATTTGTGATGATTATTTTGTAAATGAAAAGAATCCCAGGGTACTGTGAAAGGCAAAACGTATTGTTTAAAAATAGTGTAGAAAATGATGATGTACACAGATGCACTAAGGATAGGACTCTTTTTAGCGAAGATCACATCAACTGACTGATCTTTCATCCTTGGACCAGAAGATCTAGGCTGCCCCACAGCAGTTCCAGCCACAGGGCAGTGCCAAAGGCTTTGGCATACTTTATCTGAGCCAGTGTCAGTGAAATGACATATGCTGTTGGAACATACACAAGTTAAAACGATAAATAATAAAACCTATTGCATTAAATGAACAACACAGCCATTTTCTAAACTGCCTTTTGTTGTGGCAATATAGGTTTCGCTACTGATAAAGTGATGTTGTACTGTGTATGTAACAAGAAAGGACAATAATGATACACTTAAAAGAAAAGAATGAAGTAAACAGAAGTTGCATCAAAAGCCCTCTTATTCTCAGCTTTTGTGTCAAATTTATTTCTGCAGGTAACAAAATTGGGTGGCATGGTGGCTCAGTAGTTAGCACTGCTGCCTAACAGCACCAGGGACCTGGGTTCAATTGCTGCATTGGGTGACTGTCTGTGTGGAGTTTGCACATTCTCCCTGTGTCTGTGTGGATTTCCTCCTGCAATCCAAAAGATGTGCTGACCAAGCGAATTGGCCATGCTAGATTGCCCATAGTGTTAGTCAGGGGTAAATATATGGTAGGAGAATGGGTCTGGGTGGGTTACTCTTTGGATGGTCGGTGTGGACTTGATGGGCCGAAGGGCCTGTCTCCATACTGTAGGGAATCTAATCAGTAGGTGAACAGTCTTTCTTTATTTGTTCATGGAATGTGGGTGTCACTGGCTGGGCCAGCATTTATCCCTAATTTCCCAGAAGGTCTGGAGTTACATATAAGCCAGACCAGTTAAGGATGGCAGATTTCCTTCTCTAAACGACACTAATGAGTGAGAGAGGTTTTGACAGCAATCAACTGTGGTTACATGGTAACCATTACATCAGCTTTTCAAAAAAAACTTAGAAATTGTTGTACTTAACTGATTTCATAAGCTCTTTGCAACTTAACTGCTAACTACCTTTGGAGAATAGCTTATGCAGTAGTGAAGAAATATGAAGTATTCCTTGAATATATCAGTCTTGAATTGTCATAGTGATGATCCCAATTTCCTGCTCTAACAGTTTGCTGAAACCTCTGTGGAATTTAAGGAACTCAATATATAAAGTATGTTTGTATGTGTAAGGTTGTGTTTGAGCTTTGGAGAAAATCTGGAGTGGACTTGTGTGTGAAGAATATAGCCTGCTACCTTGTGCAAATTGTCCCAATGAGTATATTAAGAATGTTGATTCTTGATTACTTTCTCACACTGGAACTGATATCGAAGTGCAGAAATTCAGTCAACATTTGTTTTAGGGGAATTAATCTCCAACACAACCACAAGCTGGACCGGTTACAGTGAAGGAGGCACTGTAGTTGATGAAGCAAACAAAAACAGAAATTGCTGGAGAAACTCAGCAGGTCTGGCAACACCCGTGGAGAAAAAGCAAATTTGATGTTGTTAAATTTAACTTCTTGAGTTTCTCCAGCAATTTCTGTTTTTTTTGTTGCTTCAGATCTCAAGCATCTGCAGTACTTTGTTTTATTTTTCTGTGTGTTGATAACGTACACTAATGAGACAAGGATTGAAACAATCAAGGTCAATAGGTAGCTGCTCCCTGTTTTTCAGACACTTTCAGTAGCTTTTGACACTTAAGATAATGGGAGGAATTGAATGCTAGATTCACAGCAGAAAGTATTTGGGGGAGCTCCAGCCAGGGTTGAAGAGCAATTAATTGACAGCCCTACAGGCTAAGTATGGATTTGCAAGAAACTGACAGGTCAAGTTTCACAATCCTGAGCTTGTTGCAGAAAAGAGAACCAGATTATCCAGTCATGTAGAATGTAATACGTAGTCAGTAGGCCTTGATCTTAACTGCAGTAATTTAGAGCTGGTCTGATTATGGCCAAGCGTGTCCTGAAAGAAAATAAAGTGAGTCATTCTCACATTAGCCAAAGGATGCAGTGTGATTAATTGTTTTTTTCATTTAAAGAGAATAGTTATGGAAGAAATTTAGGAAATCTAGAATTGATCCAATGGTTAGATGTATATATTCTGCAAAATGGACTCTTTTCTTGATTTTTACCTCAATCTCACCTCACCAATGTCTTCAATTCCATGAGAAGTACATATGTCAAAATTACAATATGCAGTTCATTTAAGAATGGGGTATCATTTCTACATCTTTGGGTTATGGCATTGTAAGATGAGGCTATTATGGGCAAAGTCCTGGCCAAAAATGGCAAAAACATACACAAACCTTGTGAAAAATGGACATCTAAATGTACCTGGTCCAACCTGAAATGTGGTATAGGTAGAAGGTTCTTAATTTCAAGCATCAGAAAATTATTTTCATTTGTAAATGAATGCTTTTTCGCAGCAGCATTAGTAACATTTAGATAGCAGCCTTAACATGGAAAACTGAAGTACTTTATAAGTGGTGCTGAAATGATTAAAAATGTGAAAATTGTGCTATGGCAGCAAGTAAAGTGCTGTGTCCTAAAGGTTTCCAATATTAATATTTCCCAATACATAAAATTCTGAAAATACTTAGCAGATCAGGCAGTAATTGTAAAGAAAGAAACAGAATTGATTTTAACTCGCTCAAAATGCATTCACTTTTCTCAAGTTGAAATTGCCCATGTTTCAAGGTGATGACCCTTCACCAGAAATTGAATAAGCTAGAGATGTGATAGTCTTTAAATAGTACAGAGGCAGAAACTGGAGGATGTGAGGAAAGAAGGATAGTGAAGAAGGCGTTTGGTATGCTTGCCTTTATTGGTCAGTGCATTGAGTATTGGAGTTGGGAGGTCATGTTGCAACTGTACAGAACATTGGTTAGGCCACTTTTGAACTACTGTGTGCAATTCTGATCTCCCTGCTAAAAGAAGGATGTTGTGAAACCTGAAAGGGTTCAGAAAAGATTTACAAAGATGTTGCCAAGATTGGAGAGTTTGTGCTTTAGCAAGAGTCTGAATAGGTTGGAGCTATTTTCCCTGGAGTGTCAGAGGCTGAGGGGTGATCTTATAGAGGTTTGTAAAATCTCAGGGCATGGATAGAGTAAGTAATCAAGCTCTTTTCTCTGGGATGGGTTGGAGGGTGGAGGGGAGTCCAAAACTAGAGGGCATAGGTTTAAGGTGAGAAGGGGAAAGATTTAAACGGGACCGAAGGGACAACTTTTTTCATACGTGCATGCATGGATGGTGCGTGCATGGAATGAGTTGCCAGAGGAAGTGGTGGAGGCTGGTACAATTACAACATGTAAAAGGCATCTGAAGGCTGTTTCTGTGCTGCATATCTTCAGGACTCTGTGACTGTACAAAAAAAAAGGTGTGGCATGTGATAGAGAGAAGGGCAGGAGACGATCAAATAAAAAAAGGAGATAATGGTGAAAATGTAAGGTAACGGCACAAGCAAAAGAACCAAAGATGGGTCTAGATGACTAATAAGAGAATTCTTATCACGGCCACTGTCTGAAATAAATGAAGAGTTATGATTTAAAATTGTTAACTCAATGATGAGTCCTGAAGACTGTGAAGAGCCTAAACAAAAACAGCACCTCACCATGCCATCCCTTTTATTCGTTCCTCACGTCTTCCTTTCTCTGAAAGTTTATCCACTGATCATTTCCTTTTCGTTGCCCACACCACTTCATTGAATTCTTCTCGGTTAGTTGCCAGCAAGCCTTTCCTTCATATCCTTTTCTGTCCAAATTATAGCTTCAGGTCTGTGTTAGGGTAAATGAGGTATCATTGCCTGATGCTGTCTTTGGCATGGATTTGCCTGCGGCTGTTGGCATTCTCAGGGAGAGCCACTAGGAATGCTTCAAATCTCTGGGCATCTGGAAACACTGCTATTGCTGCTGCTGCTGTATTTTCAGAATAGATAAATAGTAAATATTTAGTGGAATTGAACATGTTGACAGATGTATGAACAGAACTGACTCAAGTGCTTTCCCTCAGTGGAGCAAATGCCATTTAAAGTTGCTAACTGGCTTTTAAAGCCTGCAGCATCAGGGTTGCTCTCCTTTGGGAACACAAATTCTAATAGATATCCCTCCTCACAATGTCCTTGTTTATTAGCTGGTGTTGTGAATTTCATCATAGCCAACAACACATATCCCTGGCCAGTGCAATTCCCACATGCTCTTGCTGTGAGTCCACTTGGAGACAAAGAGAAACTTCTTCAGCCAGTGGGTGGTGAATCTATGAAATTCTTTGCCACAGAAGGTTGTGGAGGCCAGGTCATTGAGTATATTTAAGACTGGGTTAGATAGGTTCTTGTGTATCAAGGGGATTAGCGATTATGGGGAGAAAGCGGGAGAATGGGATTGAGAAACTTATCAGCCATGATTGAATGGCGGAGGAGACTTGATGGGCTGAATGGCCTAATTTCTGCTCCTATGTCTTATGGTCTTATCTGCTTTCAAACTCTGAAGAGTCAGAAATAAGAACAAATTATACTTGGAAATGCTGGAAATGGTCTGAACTTGTCATATATATCTGAAAGTGGATCTCCAGTTCAGACCAGTAGTGTAATTTCCAGGTTTTAATTGCACAACTAGACTGTGTATTTAAGAATTCTTTTATATTTCCCGATAGGCTCATTTATGCTGAATTAACAATGGTAGGCAAATTGGAATTTAAAATGGACAACAGATCACAGGCTGCCTGAGGTCTGCTTGACTAGTTTTTCAAGCAGATTTCTGAAATGGGAAGAAATGGCAGAATTCCCCTGAAAAGAGGCAGAACCTTTATTGAAAATGTCTGGCATGGGTTTCCAGTTACCAACATGCAAAAATGGGCTTCTAATGGACAATTTCTGCTTGGTTCAGTTGTGTGGTCAGTAAATTTGGAAACAAAAAGTAGTTTGGAGTTGCACCAGGTCTCTCAAGTGCTGAAAATAATCTGAACAATACCTTTATGTAAATCTGACTGACAGGGTCTGAGGGAGATGGGCTGAAAGGCTTATTTTCTCACATTCTCAAACTTTGTTACTCACTTAAAATTCATGTGACAATTTAATTGCTTCAAGAGATGTATTGTATTTTTTTTTTATGAAGACATTGAGACAGAAGTACCGAGCAGTCAGTTCCAAGCAATAAAGTAAACAGCTTCTGAGGCCTTGAGATTTTTTAATAGTTGGAACAATATTAGCAGCATGAAGGGGTCAAGCTCCACAGAACCAGGATTTTAATTTAACTTTCAGTAGCTATTGGGGTTTGGAAGTTGCCATACATCTCTCTCTGTACAGCAAAATGCTTGAGTTCTGCCTCTCTCCCTCAGAGGTTTCTCTTGATGTTCTTGTCTCACATGCAATTCTCCATTTCAGGAGAAAATCTATTTTACTGAATTTGCCCTTGCCAAGAGTTCCTTTATGGAATGTAACTATATTGCTATTTTGTGGTTAAATAATCTATTATTCTGTTAAGTTATTCCAATTTTTCTTTCTTTTGTTTGTGTTTTAACTATAGTGTAAAAATAAAGTGTGTTTTGCTGCAAGCCTAGTTTTTGAACAATCGAATTACATCCTGAACACAATGCCTTACACTTGCCTTTAAAAAAATAAGAGAAAGTTGGGGCCTAGGCTCTCTTCGCGATATATTTTAAGGGATTTAGTCTGTTCCCTAACATTCAAAACTGCAAACGTGGAGGTCAATTCAAACACAGAACAATTTATTCCAATTATAGGTAAAGTACTGAGTATCTTTATTCAGCATGAAGCCGAATGAATGAAAGTCAAAGTGTGCCAATCAAGGTTGGCATATCATGGTATCGTCAGGAAACTGCTTAGCCATGGCGAAAAATATATAGTTCAACTTGACGTGATAAATTAACAATAGCTTTATGATGACACATGTAAGACACCTTTCCTCCAAACAAAAAGCATATATAATTCACTAATTCCTGGTGCTGAGATCGAGCTTTCAAATTTAATGAAACCTTTGTGCAAAATATGCTTTTTTTAAAAATCGCTGTTTCTTAATTCAAGGTTGCACATGCTCAGGGATTTCCCTTAAGTATGTAAAATGGAGATGATGGAGAGCAGGGACTGAGCCCAGGATTAATTGAGACTGCCTCTTTGTCCACAAAAAATTTTCTTTATCCGACATCTTTTTTGCTCATATAATTACTTTAATTTCTGGTTTGCTCCTATGCAACTAACTCCCACTGGTAATTTGCAGATGTTTGTAATTAGTAGCTGCCTTGAGAAATTATTTATGTTAGCAGATGAGTGACCAAGGACTGTGATTATAAATTAACCCTAGAATTATCAACAACCAGCCTTGTCGTGTCATTTCTGTCTGAGAATTGCTGTTTTGACTTTAACCTCATTGTGTGCATTGAGACTCCTAAAGCGACACGAAGATCTGCTTTTTTGCCAATGTGTTGGTACCAAAAAACTTGCTGCTCTTGTTTTTTGGGTTCTGGTTTTGAAATAACACAGACAACACAAAGTGTTTAAATACTCCTTCCAGATAAATGTCAGGCATACATTTAGATTTAATAAATTGAATAAGTCCAGTTATATAGAACATAGAGTATAGAATATAGAACATAGAACAGTATAGCAGTACAGTACAGGAACAGGCTCTTTGGCTCACATATCCGGGCTAACTGTGGTACCATTCTAAACTCATCCCATCTGCCTGCATAAAGTCTGTATCCCTCCCTGTTCAGTATCTGTCGAAATGCTTCTTAAATGTTGCCATTGTATTTGCTTCTACCACTTCCTCTGTAACATATTCCAGGCACCTACTATCCTCTGTCAAAAAAAATTGTCTCCCACATCTCCTTTAAACTTTCCTCCTCTCACCTTAAATCTATGTCCCCTAGTGTTTGACATTTCCACCATGGGAAAGAGACTCTTGAAGAGCCACCCTCTCATGCCTCTCATAATTTTTTATACTTCTATCAGGTCATATCTTTAGCGATGACAATCCAAGTTTGTCCAAACTGTCCTTATAGCTAATATGCTCCAATGCAGGCACCATCCTGGTAAACCTCTTTTGCAATCTTTCTAAAACCCCCACATCCTCCTTGTAGTGTGGTGACCAGAACTGCACACAATACTCCAACTGTGGCCTAACTGAAGTCTTATACAGTTACAACATGACATTCCAACTTGACTGATGGAGGAAGCTCGTTGTACCCTCTCTCTACACCGTATCCATTTGTTTTGGAACTTTCACGGTGCTATGGACTTGCACCCCAAAATGCCTCTGTATGTCAATGCTCCTAAGGGTCCTGCCATTTACTGTCTACTTTCCTCTGCATTTGACTTCCCAAAATGCATCACCTCACACTTATGCGGATTAAGCTTCATCTATTATTTCTCTGCCCAACTTTCCAATGGATCTATATCCTGTGCTGTATCCTTGACCACCTTCCTCACTATCCACAACTCCGCCAATTTTCGTGTTGTCTTCAAATTTACTAATCATTTTCATTCAAATCATTTATCTATTTAGAGGTCCAAGCACTGACCTTTGTGAAAAAACCTCCAGTCAGAAAAGCTCCTCTGCAACTATCCTCTATGAGCAAGCCAATGTTGTATTTAACTTACCAGTTCATCATGGATCCCAAGTGACTGAATCTTCCAGATCAGCCGAGCATAAGGGACTTTGTCAAATGCATTAGTAAAGTCTATGTAGACAACATTCACTCTCCTACCTTCTTCAATCATCTTTACCAATTCCTCAATAAGCTCAGTCAAATTTTGAGACACGACCTCCCCCACGCAAAGCTGTACTGATTATCCCTAATAAGTCCATTCTTTTCTAAATACGAATTAACCCTAAGAACCTTCTCCAATAATTTCCCTGCCATTGATGTAAGGCTCACCAGCCTATAATTTCCTGGATTATCCTTTCTTGAACAAAGGAACAATGTTAGCTATTCTCCAGTCTTCTGGATACAAAGGTTTCTGTCAAAGCCCCAGCAATCTTCGTCCTTCCCTCCATTATTATCCAGGGATAGGTCCCATCACTTGAGGACTTATCTAGCTTAATGTTTTTCAAGACACCCATCACCACCTCCTGGTTAATATCAACTTTCCCTCTCCAATCTTACCATCATCCATGTCCTCTTCCTGGTGAATACCAATGAGAAATATTCATGAAGGACCTCACCCCCTTTCTCTGTTTGATGTATAAATTCCTTCTTTTGCCCTTGAATGGACCTAGCCTTTCCCTGCCTATCTTCTTGCTTCGAAATAGAGCATAGAACATAGAACATTACAGAGCAGTACAGGCCCTTCGGCCCTCAATGTTGTGCCATCCTGTGAAACAATCTGAAGCCCATCTGACCTCCACTATTCCATTCTCTTCCATATGCCTATCCAATGACCATTTAAATGCCCTTAAATTTGGCAAGTCTACAACTGTTGCGGGCAGTGCACTTCAAGCCCCTATTACTCTCTGAGTAAAGAACCTACCTCTGACATCTGTCCTATATCTATCACCTCTCAATTTAAAGCTATGTCCCCTCGTGCTAGCCATCGCCATCTGAGGAAAAAGGCTCTCACTGTCCACCCTATCTAACCTGCTGATTATCTTGTATGTCCCAATTAAGTCAGCTCTCAACCTTCTTCTCTCTAACAAAAACAGCCTCAAGTCGCTCAACCTTTCCTCGTCAGACCTTCCTTCCATATCAGGCAGAGTGCCTGAAGGGTGGAGAGAAAGGTGGGTGCCCTTCAGGCATTCTGCCTGTATTCCTGATGAAGGGCTTTTGCCCGAAACGTCGATTTTACTGCTCCTTGGATGCTGCCTGAACTGCTTTTCCAGCACCACTAATCGAGAATCTGGTTTCCAGCATCTGCAGTCATTGTTTTTACCCTTCCCTCCATATCAGGCAACATTCTAGTAAATCTCTGAACCTTCCCCGAAGCTTCCATATCCTTCCTATAATGCAGTGACCAGAACTGTATGCAAGATTCCAAGTGCGGCCGCACCAGAGTCTTGTACAGCTGCAGCATGACTTCATGGTCCTGAAACTCAATCCCTCGATGAATAAAAGCTAACATACTGTATGCCTTCTTAACAACCCTATCAACCTGGGTGGCAACTTTCAAGGATCTATGTACGTAGACACCGAGAACTCTCTGCTCTTCTGCACTTCCAAGAATCTTACCATTAGTCCAGTACTCTGCATTCTTGTTGCTCTTTCCGAAGGGAATCACCTCACACTTTTCTGCATTAAACTCCATTTGGGACCTCTCAGCCCAGTTCAACAGCTTATCAATGTCCTTTTGTAACCTACAACATCCTTCGTCACTATCTACAAGTTTACCGACCTTAGTGTCATCCTCACATTTACTGTCCAATCCTTCTATGCCCTGATCCAGGTCATTTATATAAATGACAAAAAGCAGTGGATGCAAAACAGATCCTTGCAGTACACCACTAGTAAATGAACTTCAGGATGAATACTTCCCATCAACCACCACCCACTGTCTTCTTTTAGTTTGCCAATTTCTGGTCCAAACTGTGAAATCACCCTCAATCCCATGCCTCCTTTTTTTGCGCAATAGCCTACCATGGGGAACCTCATCAAACACCCTACTGAAATTCATATACACCACATCAACTACTTTCCCTCATCCACTTGTTTGGTCACCTTGTCAAAGAACTCAGTAAGGTTTGTGAGGCACTACCTATCCTTCACAAAACAGTGTTGGCTATCCCTAGTCAAATTATTCCTTTCTAGATGATTATAAATCCTATCTCTTATAACCCTTTCCAACATGTTACTCACAACTGAAGGAAGGCTCACTGGTCTATAATTACTGGGTTGTCTCTACTCCACTTCTTGAACAAGGAAACAACATTTTCTATCCTCCAGTCTTCTGGCACTACTCCTGTAGACAATGACGACGTAAAGATCAAAGCCAAAGATTCTGCAATCCCCTCCCTGGCTTCCCAGAGAAGCCTAGGATAAATTCCATCTGGCCCAGGGGACTTATCTATTTTTACACTTTCCAGAATTACTAAAACCTTCTTCTTGTGAACCTCAATCCTATCTATTCTAGTAGCCTGTATATGAGTATTCTCCTCAACTACATTGTGTTTTTCTATTACGAATACTGACAAAAATAATTAATTTAGTGCTTCCCCTATCTCCTCTGACTCCATGCACAACTTCCCACTACTATCCTTGATTGGCCCTAATCTTACTCCAGTCATTCTTTTATTCCTGATATATCTATAGAAAGCCTTAGGGTTTTCCTTGATCCTATCTGCCAAAGATTTCTCATGTCCCCTCTGGCTCTTCTTAGCTCTCTCTCTAGGTCTTTCCTGACTAATCTGTAACTCTCAAGCACCCTAACTGAGCCTTTACTTCTCATCCTAATGTAAGCTGCCTTCTTCCTCTTGACAAGAGATTCAACTTCCTTAGTAAACCACGGTTCCTGCGCTTGACAACTTCCTCCCTGCCTGACCAGTACATACTTATCAAGGATCCGCAGTAGCTGTTCCTTGAATAAGCTCCACATCTCAAGTGTGCCCACCCCCCCTGCAGTTTCCTTCTTCATCCTATGCATCTTAAATCTTCCCTAATCGCATCGTAATTGCCCTTCCCCCAGCTAGAACTCTTGCACTGCAGTAAACATTTATCCCTTTCCATCACTAAAGTAAACATAACTGAATTGTGGTCACTATCACCAAATCTAACACCTGGCCAGAATCATTACTCACTACCCAATCTAATGTGGCCTTGTGCCTTGTTGGCCTGTCTACATACTGTGTCAGGAAACCCTCCTGTACACATTAGACAAAAACTGACCCATCTAAAGTACTTGAACTATAGTATTCCTGGTCAATATTTGGGAAGCTGAAGTCCCCCATAACAACTACCCTGTCACCCTCGCTCCTGTTGAGGATCACCTTTGCTATCCTATCTGCTACATCTCTAGAAGTGTTCGGAGGCCTTTAGAAAACTCCCAACAGAGTGATCTCTTCTTTCCTGTTTCTAATCTCAGCCCATACCACCTCAGTTGATAAGTCCTCAAAAGTCCTTTCTGCAACCGTAATACTGTCCTTGACTAATAATCTTGCCCCCACCTTTTACCACCTTCTCTGTTCTTACTGCAACATCTAAATCCCAGAACCTGCAATAACCATTCCTGTCCCTGCTCTATCCATGTCTCCGAAATGGCCACAACATCAAAATCCCAGGTATCAACACATGCTGCAAGTTCACCTACTTTGTTCCGGATGCTCCTGGCATTGAAGTAGACACACTTCAAATCAACTTCTTGCAACCTTGAAATCTTAGTTCTGATCTCACTACTCTCAACCTCCTGTATACTTGAACTACAATTTAAGTTACCATCCACCTGCGGAATTAGTTTAAACCCACCCAAAGAGCATTAGCAAAATTCCCCCCCCCCCCCCCCAAGATATTGGTACCCCTCTGGTCCAGGTGAAGACCGTCTTGTTTGTAGAGGTCCCACCTGCCCCAGAATGAGCCCCAATTATCCAGGAATCCAAAACACTCCCTCCTGCACCATCCCTGTAGCCATGTGTTCAACTCCTCTCTCCCTATTCTTTGCCTCACTGGCACATGGCATGGGCAACAAACCAGTGATAACAACTCTGTTTGTTCTAGCTCTAAGCTTCCACCATAGCTCCCCGAATTTCTGTCTTAAAATCCCCATCTCTTTTCCTACCTATGCCATTAGTGCCTATGTGGACCAAGACTTGGGGCTGCTCCCCCTCCCCCTTGTGGATCCCGAAAACACGATTAGAGACATTGCCAACTCTGGCACCTGGGAGTCAACACACCAACAGTGAGTCTTTGTCATTCCCAGAACCTCCTTTTGTCCCCTTAACTATGGAGTTCCCTATATCTAAAGCTCTACTCCTCTTCCCCCTTTCCTTCTGAGCAAAGAGACCTGTGTCCCATTGCTTACCTCTAGTAAGTTGTCCCCTCCCGAACAGTATCCAAAATGGTATACTAGTCGCTGAGGGGAACGGCCACAGAGGATCCCTGTACTGCCTGCTAGTTCCATTTATGTCCCCTGACGGTAACCCATCTACCTTCTTCTTTTACCTGAGGTACGACTACCTCCCCGTAACGCCTCCCTATAACCCCCTCCACCTCTTGAATGATCTGAAGCTCATCCAGATCCAGCTCAAGTTACCTAACGCGGTTTTCAAAGAGCTGGAATTGGGTGCACTTCCCATAGATGCAGTCAGCAGGGACACTAGTGATGCCCCTAACCTCCATGCCCACTGTTCTAACTTCCCAACAAATCTACTGAAAAAGTTTTAAAAAAAGAAACTAGTTATCTTACAAAACCGCACACAGAAGTTTTTTTGGTTACAGGAGGAAGACAGGTTGGAGACAGTACCCGAGTAGTGTTTTGGGTAAAGCAACCACCCAAATATAAAGCCTCACTTACCCAACGGCCCCGTGTCCGCTCCTGCTCAGTGTGCGTTCTGCCTATACACAAAGTAAGCTTTTATATATTTTAAACTTACCTTCCCATCAGGCCTCTGATCCTTGCTGTCGCTCCTCCCACTCCAACTGCCACCAAGAAAATGAAGAACGCTGAACTTCTGAGGTAATCTTTCATTTATTTTAAATGCACTTGGGATTCTCCTTAATTCTACTTCCCAAGGACATTTCTAGTCTCTTCTAGCCCTCCTAATTCCTTGTTTAAGTTCTTTCCTACTTCATTTATACAAGAGCCATGTTGGACTTCAACCTTAAAACATTCCTAATCCTAAACCTGCTTCCATTTTACTTTTTGACAGAACTTTCAATATTTCTTGCCATCTCAGGTCCTGAATCTTTTCATTCCGTTCATTCCCTTTCAAACAGAAAAGAAACATTTGGATTCTCACAATGATCCAGTGAGAAACAGTTGCAGAGTTTGGTACTTATAGTGTGAGTCATACAGATGAGGACTCAATTCACAATCTGTGGAGATACAAAAACCAACATATCATGGAGGCATGGTGGCTCAGTGGTTAGCACTGCTGCTTCACAGTATCAGGGATCTGGGTTCAATTCTACCCTGTCTGTGTGGAGTTTGCATATTCCCAGCATTATGCATGGGTTTCATCCCACAGTCCAAAGACCTGCAGGTTAGGTGGATTGACAATGGGGAATGCAAGGTTACAGGGATATATTAGGGGTGGGTCTGGGTGGGATGCTCTTCAGAGGGTCAGTGTGGACTTGATGGGCTGAATGGCATGCTTCCTCACAGTAGAGATTCTATGGAGGTTCAAAATCTGGAATCTATGCTGGAAATATTTTGCAGCATCTGTAAAGAGAGAAAAACAGAATTAATATTTCAGGTCTGTGAACTTTTGTCAGAACTAGAAAGTGTTACAAAAGCAAAGTGCTTTGGATGCTGGATATCTGAAATTAAAAATGATGAGAATTCTGGAAATAATCTGTAGGTCAGGCAATGTCAGAGGTGAGAGAAACAGAGTTAAAGGGTGAAATGTAATGAAGCAGGCAGAGAGATGAAGGAAGAGTTTAAAAGATCAAGTGTTGTTCGTGGAATTTTTGTTGAGCTTCATTGGAATAGTGGAGGAGCCTAAAACCCATTCATAATGGGAAAGAAAATGCAAATTCCACACAGACTGACACCTGAGGGTGGAATCCTGAGAGGACAGAGCATTAGAGATCTTGCAGCTAAGGCTACAGAGAATGAGGCATTGGAGATCAGTGAATGCTATAGAGCATGAGACATTGGAGATCAGCGATGGCTTGGTGTGGTTGTCAGAGATAGAGAGAATGGGTGCCATTCAGCTACCTGATGACGGCATAAGACAGCTACAAGAAAGATAAAGCTCAGCGTTGTTGATGTGATGCCAAAAGAGTGAAATATGGTTCTGAACATAATGATAAGTTCAAACACTCTTATATTCTCCATGCTTACTAGTATCTTTTATCACCAGCAGGACATTCTCAGGTCAAGCAGGAAGTTTCAAAGTCATTTGATGAGCTCTGATGATGCACGGTTTCAGAACTGGTGGGAACTGAATTCACCAATTCAGACAGATGCACCTTGGTGGGATGGGTTCAAGAGATATTTGGGCTTCCATGTGGTGGACTGAGGGGGCAACAATTGACAGTGCCATCAGAAGGTGCAGAACCCTCTAAAGTTTTGCTCAGCTGGAAATGAATACTGTCTCTAACGGATGTTGATGAAGGGGATACTTACTGAGCAGCAGCAAAGAACATGTGATGTCTTCACAGGCTATCCAAGCACACTGCAGTCTAGTGGGGTCATCTTACAGTGAAGTGGTAATGTTCCCACCTCTGAACCAGAAGGCCCAGGTTTGAGCCTGTCTCTGGGACTTGATGGCCGTAGATGGTGGATTCATATCGTAGACAAACAGGTTGATCATCAATAAATCCTTCCTTAAGGCAAGTGGTAAGAGTGCGAGCATCTGCAGGTCAGCTAGAACCATGTGGTAGCAGCAGTGTGATAGCCTCCCCTCCTTAAAGAACTCCATGTGCAGCCTGTTTGCATGGGAGTTACCCTGTGGTAAGCATCCTCCTTGACTCAATAAGCTATGAGAGAAAGAGAGAGATAATTGCTGAGAGCTTGAAAGAGTATTAGTGATATGCTGTCATACGGTATTGAAGTGACATCTTCTTCCATGAAAAAAGTGGCTGACTGCAAATGGGTGGATGTGGACCTTCAACAAGGCTGGTTTGAACACACTGGGGTTCACCTAACCCCAGATGGTGAATGCTAGTCTTGACCTTGAAGTGTACACAGATTGCCAGGCTGCTGTGTACTACCTTAAAGTGTATACAGATTGCCAGGGTGCTGTGTACTACCTTGAAGTGTACACAGAATGCCAGGCTGATGTGTACTACCTTGAAGTGTACACAGATTGCCAGGCCAAAACTGGGCCATGACAGAGATGATTGTGAAAAAAGACTTCCTGACCTCCCCAGTCAGTGCCCCAGAAACTGCCTCATGTGAAGATGACTACATCTTCACACACTCACAGTTGGAGCAGTCTTTGGCTGCATCCTCATGAGCTCTAAAACAGATATAGGCCAACAGCATCACAATAGCAAAGCTGGCTGCTAGGCAGTGTGTCTCTACCTGTAATGAAACTATAAGGGCTCACCACCAGGCAGAAGCTCCAGTCAAAGGATGAGTAAAGATTTCTATTTTCAGTTGCAGCACTTAATGGGTATGGGATATGTTAGTTAATGTTCTGGTTGATAATTTCCTATCATTTACTTGAACCATGTAAATATTACTCTTTTGCATTTCTTTTTCATCTTGCTTCTTTTTGATTGCTAGCGGGTAAGTACTCTTTTCCATTATTTGCTGATGAATGAGAAGATGGGAATTGATGATAACCAGTGGAGGATGTGAAATGGATTTGCAAGGGATACTTGGTTGTTTGTAGGACTGCTTTGCATTTGTGGGAAAGTAGTTAAATTTCTACTTTTCATAAAGCTGAGTAAACCTGCCAGTAATGAGGCCCTCACTGTGCTGCTGGTGATGCATTGCTCTCATCATCTGTTCCTCACCCTTCTCCACCTTCTCCTTAGCCAAGGCTCTACACTCTGCGTCTCGCTACTCTTGCTGATTCAATGTGCTGCTGACAATATCGTGCTGAGTGTGATGCCCCATGATCATTCTGCCAACCCTGACTGGTATTCACTGAAAGATGCCTCCAGGTCTGGCCAGGCCCCCTGCACCACATTTCACAGAATATTAATGACTTATTTCGCACGTCAGACATTCTTATGACATTAATTGTATTGCTCCCGGACCTGATTTCTTAGGTCTCTGAAAGGTGTTGACAACTCCACTTTGCATAGGTACTCCCTACTTACAAGCAGCTAGCTGTTAACTTTGCTTCCAGGTGTGATCTTAACTCCAATGGTTGATGATAGAATTCCATGCAAAAGAGGCTGAAACAGAATATAAATCTGTGGATAATGTACTGCCATCAGATTCCTAACAGATGTCCTGTGTTATTACCCACATGGAAATGTGCACCAATTCTGAAACCTCACTACTTCTGCATTCGCTATAGCATTTAATTATCTTATCCAAAGTATGCAAGTCCCCTATTTATCTGTGTGTTGGAATAAAAATAACATAAAACACCGATCAGATTTATGTACTTAATAAAAACAATTGCTTATGCAGATAAGTAAACTCTACTTACATCTAAACTATGGTTCTACTTGTTAAAACTCGAACCCCTTTTTAAAACAACAGCACACACACATACAGACACAAGCAAACAAAAACCATTTGTACTATGATCAGACGGGAAAATAAGCTGGGAAATACAGTTCAATAACACCAGCCCAGTGTGTGTTGAGAAAATCCTTTTGGCTTTTGAGGACTTTCTGTTCTTCAAACTATTTTCTCCAGACTCCTGCATTTCTTTGCAAGAGGCACAGGGCAATGGGTACAATAAGTGTAAAGCCTATTAGCAACTAAGTAAGTGCATCAGCTTACAGCAACTGTTAGGATATCTTTCTTTCTACAAGCTTCAAGTATTAATAATACTTGCAGATGCAGAGACAAAGATCCACAGTTTGCTTTTCGAGAGGTCTGAAGGCTTCTCACTTTATTGCTCATGCCCATAAGCAGTTTAGCTACCAGAAACCAGTCGGGGGCTGTAATTGGGCCGATGACCTCTGGCACCTCTGATTGTTGGCATTGGATAAACTGATCAACTACTTGTTCCCATCCAGATTTCTCTCTGCATACACCTATTGGTATTAGGCTATCCACAAATAACTTCTCC
Organism: Chiloscyllium plagiosum; assembly: GCF_004010195.1. Lineage (NCBI taxonomy): Eukaryota > Metazoa > Chordata > Chondrichthyes > Orectolobiformes > Hemiscylliidae > Chiloscyllium > Chiloscyllium plagiosum. Next base: position 15,896,559 of record NC_057741.1, on the reverse strand, counting down.
CAGTGATTAAACAGAGCAGCAGTGTAAAAACCACACACAAAAAGTTTCAGTAACTTGTTTTTAAAAGTGCACCAATCCATTCCACAATCCTGGGTTTTAAAACCACCTATTTCCCATGTCAAGCCACATTCAGAAATACAAAAAATGAAATGCTATGGTCTTTACAATTGAGCTAAAATCAAACAATGCCTTTTGTCCATTAACATAGTCTAGACAGCACCTATATGCCAAAAAAAGGACTAAATGGTCATTCTGTGTTCTACATTTATAAAACTGTGACATATTTTAGTCAAGCCTTTCTGCAGCTTTCTTTCATACGTTAGAGCCAGCTAACACTGCCAGTAATGAGTTTCAAGATCTCTGCATGTGCCACCTTCCCAGAGGGACGGGACAGATGCCATCACATACACACATTGAAAATAAATGAGAATCTGTTCAGACTCTTGCTCAATCCGCTGTGCCATTGGTGGTGCAGTGAGCTTGTTTAATAGGGATCAGATTGATTAAAACCAGGCAGAGTGACAAACTTGGGATGTAGTGACTGTGATATTTGTCCCTGGAGCACACTGTTAATTTGTAGCACACAACTATGCTTCTGTGAACGTAACTGCATCTTGACAGCAAAGTATCAGAGAACTTTTGAGAGCGATGGAAGAACATATCTTAAGTACTATCAGAGGTTTGGGTGGAATCTTACTGAAGCTTGAAAGACAAGGGCTGTGGCAAGCAATGTGGCAGAAGTTCAGCGATCCTATCTCAACCACCAAGAGCAACTTGCTGCATCTTCTAACTAAGTTCTGAATGTTGTGGAATGTTCTCGTTCTGGCTGGGTGCCTTCTGGCACTGCCCTGTCTTCTTGTGAGGAAGGAGTTCCTTAAGTGAGGGCCAGGTTGTCACTGCCCCTGTGGCTGTGCTTTCAGGCCTGGGGACCATTGGAATATACTTGCAGCTGGGGGCAGCCAGATGTTCACATGCTTGAGGCCGCTGGGTTCCCACTCATGTAGCTTCTGGGAAAGGAGGGACATTCCTCCCCACATTCCAGTCTGGTGTTCCTCACTGTGCATGTAGGATGATCTCCCTGATCGCTGACAGTGCAGGATCCTCTCTGGCCTGGGCCCGAGTACGGGGTGGTATCCGACCGTCCGGCCAGGGTCAGCTCTGCCAGCTACAGAGCTATCAGGGTGAGGTGCTCATCGGACTATCAAGGTATCGAGGTATGAGTATCTGGGCATGTGGTGGGAGCAGGAGGCAGCCTTGCTGATTCCTACTCTGAGGCAGTACCTCTTAAACGAAGAGGAGATGGCTTCTGGTGGTGCAACCATTTCTCCATTGGGTCATGGATATCCAGGACACAGAAGAAAGAGGATGTAGGGGTTATAGATGAATGATATGGCCAGCATGGTTAATGTGAGAATCAAAGTGGAATGAAGAGTATAATTACTCGGTTGGCAGGACAGAGATGTTTTGGCATTCCCTCAAGAGGTGTCCTCGTTTTCTCAAGACTGGGCCAGGATTCTTTCTCATAGTGAATGAGAAACCTAATGTCAGGCTCCATCTGTCTTGGCTGTTCCCACTCTGCCATGGGCTTTTTTCTCTTATATTGAAGAGTAGGGATTGAGTGAGATGGAAGTGGGTGGCACAGCTGTCAGCACTCGTGACTGTGGTTGAAAGGTAGTGAGGTGCCTGAGGCAAATGTTAGTGATCTGGGTGAACTAAGGGCAATGAGAGGGAGTGAGGAAAACATTCGCAGTCTATAGTGAGAGTAGTAGAGCTTCAGGCTTTGCAGGATGTAGGTGTTGTATCAGAGGGAGAGAGAGTAGCAGAGAGAAAAGTGTGTCACTTACCCTGGCATAGGGTAGGAGGTCATTGACCTTTTAGCAGTACTGCTACCATACATCCAGGCTGTGGACTGTGCATTGACCCCTGGTGGTAACCTTGGAGCAGATACCAGACTGTAGTGTTGAGAACTCCTCTGCCATGAGAAGAGGACACTCGTTCTCTGCAATAGCCCGTCCACCTGAATCTCCAGGTCTCTGTCAGAAAATCATGGGGCCTTTTTCCGACATCTTCAGGATGTATGTCAGTCACTAAGCAGAACAGTTTTGGAATGTTAGTCCATGGCGGACTTTAAAGATGGTGTCAGGTACACTGGTCTTTTGGCCATGAGTTGTTCTGGGAACAGTGAATGGTCAGATGGGGAAGTGAATCAGGTGAGAGAGAGGCTGTACAGACTGGGAAGGTGGTTAAAATGGCGAGTTGGGAACAACATGGAGAGAAAGTTTGTTAAGCCCTCACATCAGGAAACCTTCCATATGACCCAATGGAACTGACACTTAGCTAAAAAAGATGGCGGTGGAGTAGGGCTACTGAGATGGGCTTGTCTATTTCAACTGCTTTTATTTTCTTTTTTACTCTTTTCTTATATTTTTGTCTGCTTTTCTTTATTTACCTCTTTTCCTGAGCTCGGACAGCATTGGTGGTGGCAAGTAGGTGCAGTATGGACTCAAGTGAGCCCCTAATTACTTTTCTGGGGTGAGCGTGGGACCTGGCATCAGAATTGGTGCTGCTACATTGGCAGAGGCGGCATCAGTTAGGTAGCCCAGCAGCGAAAAATGGCACCTGAGGATTGGTGATTTGGTCGTTGTTTGGCTCTGGTACTGGCAGCAGTGAAGTGGTGGGCATCATAGCGACATGGACAAGGTGGGCACAGTGACCCTGGCAGTGTGGGTCTGATGCGAGTGGCAGCAAGGCAGCGGTGGAGAAAAATCGATCCAATCAAAAATTGGATGGCCCCTAAAAAATGGCAATTTCAATGTTGGTCAGGTCTGAGGTAGATGGCAGCGAGCTGGTGGAGGAGGGGTGGTGGCGTCATGGGTGATGAGCAAACTCAGGACTGATGGACTCTCTTTAACCCATATCTTCCTTTTCTTTTAATCTTCATTCTTAAAACTACTCAAAATGGCACTGGACTGTGGTGAAGCTTTTCACTGAACTTTACTGTTTTTTGTCACTGTAAGTTACACGTCACAATAAAATCATTCAAAAATCAAAAATAAAATCATTCAAAAAAATACAGTATTGGCCACGTATCTTGTACTGAAACGACTTCACATGGGATTTGGAACTACAGAATGTGCTGTCCTGTTTGGCAACAATAGGGAACATATTCAGAAAAACCTGCATTCAGAAACACAGAGGTGTTACAGCACAGAAAATGGCCATTCAGCCCATCATGCCTAGACCACTCATTAAAAGAGCATCATCACCTCGTGCCAATCTCTTCCTTTTCCCCCAAACTTTTGCATACTATTTTTATCCAAACAATAATCCAACACCGGGGAGAAAGTGAGGACTGCAAATGCTGGAGATCAGAGCTGAAAAATGTGTTGCT
>NC_057741.1:15880510-15893148 GCF_004010195.1 Chiloscyllium plagiosum | reverse complement strand
GAAGAAGATTGCAGGTCAAGAAGGCGGTGCTGAGTCCGAGGGTTGGGACTGAGATAAGGTGGAGGGAGGGGAAATGAGGAAGCTGGAGAAATCTGCATTCATCCCTTGTGGTTGGAGGGTTCCTAGGCGGAAGATGAGGCGCTCTTCCTCCAGGCGTCGTGTTGCCATGGTCTGGCGATGGAGGAGGCCAAGGACCTGCATGTCCCTGGTGGAGTGGGAGGGGGAGTTAATCCAACACCATCTTGAATGCATCGATTGAACACTCACTGGAGTTTTCCAGTTTTAACCTGTTCTTCTGAAAATGTGGAACGGTCTCCAGCTGAAAATTGGCGAGATCCTCCTTCCAACATGCAGATTGGGTTCAGGGTTTGATTGCTATTTTAGCCATCGCTCTGAATGGGAAAGTCATTATGCCTTGTCTGTTGAGGTCAAAGTAACAGGATCAAGAATTGGAGCAAAAGGTCAGCCATTTCAATCGTTTCCTATTACATTCTTTGTGCGAAGTTGTGTACATTTTATATTTCCAATCTATACAGAAATGACACGATAGTGTAGCTGGTTTTATTCACAAACTTTTAAAATGCCTGCTCTCTCATGCTTTTAGCAGCTTCTAACTTTTTTTCAGTTCATTTATTTTCCTCCAAGTCAACACCCAGGCTTCATCAATCAAACTAAGTGAGTAACAAAACTAAGTAGATTCACGTAATCAAACATAGAACAATTGAACACCTCAGTGTCAAATGTACATTTTTCATACTTGATATAGGTCAAAATCATTGATTTTCTTACGACGTTTAGTACATATGCTGAAGATCAGAGCCATTGGCACCTTCCTCCCTGTTGTTCACACCACTCCATTTACTGCGTCATTGTCCTGTAATCTCCATACTCTTCTGGTCTCAGTAACATCTTCAGAACTCTACTGAAGAATATTCTGCACAGAGGAGCAGCACCATAATAGCTCAAATCCCTCCTGCACTGGGCGACCCCTGCCTATTATTTCTTCCTCTGACAGAACCATCGCCCTGGTTAGGGTTAGAATGAAGTGGTTGCTGGTGTTTCTTTGTGCGAAGATTTGTAGCTCGGGTGCTCGTTGTTGTGGTTCTGTTCGCCGAGCTGGAAGTTTTTGTTGCAAACGTTTCGTCCCCTGGCTAGGCGACATCATCAGTGCTTGGGAGCCTCCTGCAAAGCGCTTCTTTGATGTTTCCTCCGGTGTTTATAGTGGTCTGTCCCTGCTGCTTGGACTTGGTGTTTCTTTGGACTGTGGCAGTGCAACTTAGCTGTGTGTTCTTACCAGCTGGTGGCTGCTTCTTGTAGTTGCCAGCTCAGAGACCTATGTGGATCTGTTGCATCTCTACACTGCTGCACAACTTATTACTTCGTTGAGGCAAAGCAGGCCCATTATTTCATTGAGTTTATGAATATTATTGTTGCTTCTATTCATCTGTGTTGATTGAATCAGTGCAGCCTCACTCTTCTCCAGTAACAGAGGACACTGAGCAAGGACTAAGAGGTGTTACAGTACATTACACACATCTTTGAAAATTAATGAATAAGGAATACTAACCAGTGATCCTTTGTACTCAACTGTTGTGCCTGACTGAACATAAGCTAACCACTGTTTTTTAGATGTGTATTATTTTTTTTTTAAAAATTGCCTGATCTAAAGATGATTTTCCTTTTCTGTGTCACTTTCCATGTGACTGAGCAATGGGCATGGTGCTTTCATATCCATTGTTTCCTGACAATTCTGTCTCAAACTTGGCAAATAATCGTAGATTTAAGCTGTGATATTTTGTGCACAATTTGCAAAGTGAATACAAGGCATATGGAGCTTTGTCCAAAACATTAAATTATATTGTAGAGAAACAGAAATGAGTGGCAGATTATTCAAAACATTATTAATGCTGCATTTTGCAGCATTAGGGAAAGTACAGCCATTGAAGTGCAATCTTGTTTAGTGAATAGACCCCACGCGACATCAATAAGATTTATTTTTTGTGGGGGAGGTATCTGAAATTTCTGCTGTCAGATTCAGTCTGTTGAGAAGGTGGCATGGTGGCTCAGTGGTTAGCACTGCTTCCTCACAATGCCAGGGACCTGGGTTCAATTCCACCCTCGGGCAACTGTCTGTGGAGTTTACACATTCTCCCCATGCCTGCATGGGTTTCCTCCGGGTGTTCCGGTTTCCTTCCACAGTCCAAAGATGTGAAGGTTAGGTGGAATGGCCATGCTAAATTGCCTTAGTATCCAAGGATGTTCAGGGTAGATGGATTAACCTGGGGAAATGCAAGATTAGGGTAGGCTGTTTGGAAGGTTGGTGTGGTCTCAGTGGGCCAAATGGCCTGCTTCCACACTGAAGGGGATTCGATGGTTCTATTCAATGAGACATCATCCCATCTCAAACATGGAGAAAAATGATCCAGATCTATGAAGTGTCCAAGCAACCCGGAGTATGATTTGAAGCAGCAGGATTTCTGTTCCTCAAAATAATACTGCTGCTTGCAATGTATTAATTTATTCAAAATTGATTTTTTGCTTCTGTATATTTCTGTAATGTTCCTTTATAGCACTTGTACAGATTCAAAGAAAATCTGATTACATAAAAGAAAACAATGGTGCATTTTCAAAGCTGATAACGTCTTTTGTGCTCAGAATGAAAAATTTGAGTAGGAAAGGTGCTGGAGAATTCATTGATCCGTTTCATCTCAGTTCAAAAGAAGTAGACTGCTTTAGATATTTTACTTAGATAACTTCAAGAGGAACTTGTTCTGCTGTCACTTCAGTAATTTCTGTTACACATTGGATGACTTTCTGACTTGTTGCCATGGCAAGGTACCTTACAAAAAACGGATGACAAAATGTTTTTTGGGTCTTGGGAGCCTTTGTAATGATTCAGATACTTTGGCATTGGTACAAACTTGACAAAATCTACCTTTTGTATTAAAACAAAGATTTTGAGGGATTTTGATTTTGGGAGAACATGAGAGTCACTTTACAGAATAAATTATGGTAACTCCACAATTTTTGTTCGAACTGGTGTCTTTGGATAAAATTGCAAGAATTGTAAAATTGTAAGAGTTTCCAAATAATTGAAGAAGTCACTAATTTTCAGTCCGTTCATCATTATAGCTTTGCATTCAATGTTAAATCAGGTGTTTGATGAAGGAGCACCAGTCGGACTATAACCTGGTGTTGTGTGATTTTTAACTTTGTCCAACTTTTAACCAGTCCAACACCAGTATCTCCAAATTTCTAATTCTATGGGTTTGTTTGTCGTGGTATTTAATCATCTCTGTTGCTGTAAATGCAAAATTAGCATGTTTTGTTGCTTTTGGGTTGCTGACATCGTCTTTTACAAGTTTGGAGAGTGTAATAAACATTGTTTGGAGGTTGGGGTGGGTTGGAGTTGCCGATGTAGAAGAGCCTATAAACAGTGAGGCTTAAATTCCACAGTTGGTCTAATGATTGCTGCTATAATTCTGCAAAAGGGTCTGTCAAAAGGTGAAGAAAGAACTTGAAAATTAGTCATTCGTGCCGAGCTTTGGGATTCCTCTTCATCAAGCTATTTGTGACGGTGTCACAGATGAGTGACTATCTACAAGGAATCCCTACTCCTCTGATCCATGTATATGGTGTCACAGATGGGTGACTATCCACAAGGAATTCCTACTCCCCTGATCCATGTGTATGGTGTCACAGATGGGTGACTATCCACAAGGAATCCCTACTCCCCTGATCCATGTGTGGCCCATATGCAGATGTTTGGTAGTTTCCAGCCAGTCTTCTAGCCTCCAAATGAGCACAAATGAGTCTCATGAGGAATTCTAGGCTCAGTAAATTACCTGGATTATTAAATAATATTTTTCTTTTGGACTTCTTGGTAGAGAGGGGAAAGGGGACAATGAGAACATATCCTTGGGTGGGGAAACAACCAGGCAAACTCCTCCTAACTCCCATTGACATCTGGTGCAAGTATTTCTGGCAGCACAGGCTAATGGGTGCATCGGGGTGATGAAGTGTGCCCGAATTCATTGCAAATGGGGAGCCCTATCACTGATCACACACGCTATAGCATGATCATTCCTGAAAGGCATAGTCCTGGTGTAACTGTGAGGATTGTGGCACATTCATTGTCATTTCCCACTAGTCTAATCCTTTGCCTAGTGAAACCCTTGTAGGTTTGTTAATTGAAATATTAAAAGCAAGAAGTTGTAGCCTTTTGTAGAATGGTAGGTTTTTTAAAAAAAGAAAAGTTATCATCTCTGGCTACTTGTGTATTTAGTGCCAATTCTGAATTGCTTTAAGGAGAGTTAACACCTTGAGGAAACAATTAGGCAGGAAAGTATATCCAATCAGTTCAAAGCTTACTCTTGTTTAAAAATAGGTTGAGGATAAATAGAATAATTCAATCTGAGAAATGGACCTGGTGGCCATTTTCCTTCCTTGGCTGCTTGCTGTGTGCCATGGAAAGTAACCTTTGAGACAAACATGTCGCAAATCATTTTCATTCATTGTTTAAGCAAGTGCATATGCTCAAATGTAACAACAAGCCCGTGGGTCATTAAATGCTCGCAGAGTTCTGGACTTTATCAAACACGTTAATTTATTTGGATGACGTAGAATATAGTTTTACCTGTACCTTATTGGTAAATTAACAGAATGAACTGTGGCTTACAGTGTACTGCGTAATTTTAATGCATAAAATATGCTCACCTGGCACGAGGACTCTCAATAGAAATACAAGATTGTTCCGAGGTTATGACCTTTTATGTTTTGAAGCGATGATTTAAAAACTTTTGACCATAATGGAATTTCCCAAATTAAAGCAAAAAATTAAGGTGTTAATTAAGATATTGGAAATTGCTATAAAAAAAATGCACTAAGTTCAGCATCTGAATAGGTGCTAAGAAATCTTATACAGAAAAGTGCAGGACTTCGAGGCACCTTGGAGGGTAGCCAGGCACCTGTGAAAAAAACCACGTGGGAAAGTTATTTGCACCATAATAATTCATGAAGCAAAGTGATAAGAATTGTTTTTGTGGACATACAATGAACAAAGACAGCCTGTCTCTTTTGCTATAGAGATAAATTATAAGGCAACATTATATCTTAAAAACAAGACACAGAGTCAGCCATCTTAGGGTAAGATTTACCACTAAAACTCCCCTAAATGTTGAGATGCAAAATATAAAGAATCATCCTGCATTGTGAGTGTAGTTTTCTTTAAGTCTACTTGATTGAATATTTACTTTTTAAATGGCAGATTATGTATAAATTTAAAATAGAATTTCCATGTTATAGCTGTCTTTCACCTTCTATGATTCAGTCTTCATTATTATAATGTATTTTAAAATTAATTCTCATAATAAATATTCATAAGCTGGTATGTAGTCTCATATGTGACTCCTCATGAACCAACATCTGAATGATAATGTCCTAGAATTCTTAAAGTTACGTTTCTAAGTACTGATATTTATAACTTTAAAAGATTGTTCCTGATACAACATGCCTGTAGTTATATTCACTCCTGAGGTAGTTTTACTGATTAGAAAACTCTCAGGAGCCTTTGGGAAAACATTTCATACAGTCTTTAGCTGGTAAAGTTGGTAAAAAGTGTTAATGGTCTGAAATTTCCTTTAGTCGAGGTTTTAAGATCACAATAAGTTTGACTGGTTAGTTGTGCCTTAATCGGGGTAAAGATAGTCGAACTATTAACACAACTGATTGGAACAATTGCAAATTGGACTGCATCAAGGCAACTTGTATAAAAATACAAGCCCTCCATCCCAGGTGGAGGTAGAAAACAAATTGCTGTTGTGGGGGTTGTGTGTTGAGACATTTCTGGACTCTAGGTATGAATGGAACAAAGACATAGAAATGTGAGGCAAGTAACTTTGGGCGGCACGGTAGCACAGTGGTTAGCACTGCTGCTTCACAGCGCCAGAGACCCGGGTTCATTTCCCGCCTCAGGCGACTCTCTGTGTGGAGTTTGCACATTCTCCCCGTGTCTGCGTGGGTTTCCTCCGGGTGCTCCGGTTTCCTCCCACAATCCAAAAATGTGCAGGGGTTAGGTGAATTGGCCATGCTAAATTGCCCGTAGTGTTAGGTGTAGGGGTAAATGTAGGAGAATGGGTCTGGGTGGGTTACGCTTCGGCGGGTCGGTGTGGACTTGTTGGGCCGAAGGGCCTGTTTCCACACTGTAAGTAATCTAATCTAATCTAAAAAAAAAAACTTTATACCAGAAAGTCACATATTGTGATGCCCTGTTTTAAAGGTACAAGCCTACCTGGTCTAAATTTAAAAGTAGGACCTCAGAGGTAGTAACCTCAGGATTGCTACCAGTGCCACGTGCTAGTCAGAGTAGGAATGAGATAATATTCAGGATGGATGCGTGGCTTGAGAGTTGCTGCAGGAGAGAGGGGCTCAGATGTTTGGGACATTGGGACTGGTTCTGGGGAAATTGGGCGGTCTACACCTGGACTGGAACCAATGTCCTTGGGGCTGCTTTTGCCAACGTTATTGGGGAAGGTTTAAACTAATGTGGCAGGTAGATGGAACCAAATGAGAAGGTTAGTGGTCAGGAAGGGGATACTAACTAAAGCCTGCAAGTAACTAGATAATGAAGTCAGCGTGACTCAGGGGAAGAGTAGGCAGGAAGTGGAGGATGAACGCAGAGGAAATGATGGTCTGAGGAGCATTTGTTTTAACGCAAGAAGTATAGTAGGTAAGGCAGATGAACTTAGGGCTTGGATTAGTACCTGGGAGTATGATGTTATTGCAATTACTGAGACTTTGTTGAGGGAAGGGCAAGATTGGCAACTAAATGTCCCAGGATATTGATGCTTCAGGTAGGATAGAGAGGGAGGTAAAAGGGGTGAAGGAGTTGCATTATTGGTCAGAGAGGATATCGCAACTGTGCTGAAGGAGGGCATTATGGAGAACTCAAGCAGTGAGGCAATATGGGCACATTCAGAAATAGGAATAATAATGTTGGAGCTGTAATACAGGCCTCCCAACAGTGAGAGATCATAGAAAGATGTAGGAGCAAAGGGATGGTGGTGATAGGAGATTTTAATTTTCCCAACATTGACTGGGATTCATTTAGTGTTAGAGGTCTGGATGAAGCAGAATCTGTAAGGAGCATGCAGGAGGGTTTTCTAGAGCAGTATGTACATAGTCCACTTGTGGAGAGCCATACTGGACCTGGTGTTGAGAAATGTGCCTGGCCAGGTGGTTAAACTTTCAGTGGGGGATTACTTTGGGATTAGTGATTACCATTCCATAGGTTTTAGAATATCCACAAGAGTGGTCCTAAAGGAAGAGTGCTAAATTGGGGGAACGCCAACTATACCAAAATTTGGCAGGAGTTGGGGAATGTAGTTTGGGAGCAGCTATTTGAAGGGAAATCCACATTTGATATTGGAAGGCTTTTAAAGAGAGGTTGATTAGCGTTCAGGAGAGATATGTTCCTGTGAAAATGAAGCATAGAAATGGCAAGATTAGGGAACCATGGATGAGAGGTGAAATTGTGAGACTAGTTAAGAGGGAAAAGGATGCGTACATAAGGTCTTGGCAACTGAAGACAGATGAAGCTTTGGAAGAATGTCAGGAATGTAGAACCAATCTGAAACAAGGAATTCAGAGGGCTAAAAGGGGTCATGAGCTATGCTTAGCGAGCAGGGTTAAGGGAAACCCCAACGCCTTTTATTCTTATATAAGGGAGCAAGAGGGTAACTAGGGAAAGAGTGGGCCCACTCAAGGACAAGGGAGGAAAAGATATACATGGAGTCAGAGAAAATGGGTTCTTAATGAGTACTTTGCATCGGTGTTCACCGAGCAGAGGGACATGCGGTTGTCAAGATTAGAGATAGATCTTTGATTACTCTCAGTCAAGTCGGCATAAGGAGGGAGGAAGTGTTGGGTATTCTAGAAGGCATTAAGATGGACAAGTTCCCAGGTCCAGATGGGATCTATCCCAGGTTGCTGGGGGAAGCAAGAGAGGAAATAGCTGGGGCTTTAGCAGATATCTTTGCACCATCCTTGAAAATGGGGAGGTCCCAGAGGAGTGGAGAATTGCTAATGTTGTCCTTAAGAAGGGTAGTAGGAATAATCCGGGTAATTACAGACCTGTGGGCCTGACATCAGTGGTAGGGAAGCTACTGGAAAAGATACTGAGGGATAGGATATATACCCATTTGGAAGAAAATGGGCTTATCAGTGCTAGGCAGCATGGTTTTGTGCAGGGAAGGTCATGTTGTACAAAGCTAATAGAATTCTTTGAAGAGATGATGAAGTTGATTGATAAGGGAAAGGATGTAGATGACATATACATGGACTTCAGTAAGACGTTTGATAAGGTTCCCCATGGTAGGCTGATTAAGAAGGTGAAGTCACATGGGGTCCATGGTGTTCTAGCGAGATGGATAGAAAACTTGTTGGGCAACAGGAGACTGAGAGTGGTAGTGGAAGGGAGCTTCTCAAAATGGAGTCCTGTGAGTACTGGTGTCCTACAGGGATCTGTGCTGGGACCACTGTTGTTTGAGATATACATAAATAATTTGGAGGAAGGTGTAGATTGCCTCATTAGCAAGTTTGCAGTTGACACTATGATTGGTAGAGTAGGAGATAGTGAAGGGGACTATCAGAGAATACAGCAGAATATAGATAGATTGGAGAGTTGGGTAGAGAAATGGCAGATGGAATTCAATCCAGAAAAATGTAAGGTGATGAATTTTGAAGGTGGAATTTCAGAGTGAAATATACAGTAAATGGAAAGGTCCCGGGGAAAGTTGATATACAGAGAGATCTGGGTGTTCAGGTCCATTGTTCCCTGAAGGAGACAATGCAGGTCAATAGAGTGGTCAAGAAGGCATATGGCATGCTTTCCTTCATCAGATTGGGTGTTGAGTACAAGAGTTGGCAGGTCGTGTTATCGTTGTATAAGACTTTGGTTCAGCCATATTTGGAATACTGTGTACAGTTCTAGTCATCCCATTACCAAAAGACGTGGATGCTTTGGAGAAGCTGCAGAGGCGGTTCACCATGATGTTGCCTGATATGGAGGGTGCTAGCTATAAGGAGAGGTTGAGTAGATTAGGATTACTTTCATTGGAAAGAAGGAGGTTGAGGGATGACCTGATTGAGGCCGACAAAATCATGAGGGGTGTAGACAGGGTGGAGAGCAAGAAACGTTTTCCCAGAGTGGAGGACTCAATTACAAGGGGTCACGAGTTCAAAGTGAGAGGGGAAAATTTTAGGGAAGATATTCTTCACGCAGAGGGTGGTAGGTGCCTTGGAATGCGTTGCCAGCGGAGGTGGTAGAGGCGGGAATGATAGCGTCATTTAAGGTGTATCTAGACAGATACATGAATGGGCAGGAAACAAAGGGATACAGATCCTTAGAAAATAGGCAACAGGTTTAGATAGAGGATCTGGATCTATGCAGGCTTGGAGGGCCGGAGGGCCTGTTCCTGTGCTGTAATGTTCTTTGTTCTTTGAAATCCATGCTATAATATCACATTGTCAAAAGCACCTTCCAAACTGGCGCCCTCTACCATCTGAAAGGACATGGGGAACAGAATTATAGGAATGCTACCACCTCCAAGTTCCCCTCCTTGATACACACCATAATATATTCCTTCATGGCTGCTGGATCAAAATACTAGCATTCCCTCCATAACAGCACTGTGGGTGTCTGTGCAGCTTACCATTATCTTCTACAAGGCTAATAGGGATGGGCAATAACACTTGCTTAGCCAGCATAACCACTTTCCATGAACAAATAAATCAAAAACCTTTGCAACAACTGACTGCATCCTCAAATCAGCAAAATAACAATGACTTCAGGTTTAAAAAAACCTTTCTTTTAAGGTTCATAGTAACTATTACTGTATCTTTATTCATAATGGACACTATACCATTTAACTGCCTGTATGTGTATCTAAGATATTGCATGAAAGAACCTGTACTTGATGTTGTATTTTTATTATTTTTCTTGGGTTTAGCAAGTAATCATAGAATTCCAACAGTGTGGAAACAGGCCATTCGGCCCAACAAATCCAGGCCGACCCTCCAAAGACCCATATCCTATCCCTATATTTCCCATGGTTAATGCACCTAATCCACACATCCTTGAATATAATGGGCAATTTAGCATGGCCAATCCACCTTAACCTGCACATCTTTGGACTGTGGGAGGAAACCGGAGAACCTGGCAGAAACCCACGCAGACACAGGGAGAATGTGCAAACTCCACACAGACAGTTATCTGAGGTTAGAATCGAGCTGGGTGCATGGTGCTGTGAGGCAGCAGTGCTAACCACTGAACCACCATACCCCCCAACCCCCCCATAGGTTTCCTGTTTTTTTGAAACATAGGGTCAAAGTGTCACACAACAGAGAAACAGACCCTTCGGTCCAACCAGTCCATGCCAACCATAATCCCAAAGTAAACTAGCCCCTTGTGCCTATGCTTGGCCCATTTCCCTCCAACAAAAACAGAAGTTGCTGGAAAAGCTCAGCAGGTCTGGCAGCATCTGTGAAGATAAATCAGAATTTACCCTTCGATAAGGTTCCCCGCGGTAGGCTATTGCACAAAATATGGAAAAATGGGATTGAGGGTGATTTAGTGGTTTGGATCAGAAATTGACTAGCTTAAAGAAGACAAAGGGTGGTGATTGATGGGAAATATTCATCCTGGAGCTCAGTTACTAGTAGGGTACCGCAAGGATCTGTTTTGGGTCCACTTTGTTTGTTATTTATATAAATGACCTGGATGAGGGCATAGAAGGATGGGTTAGTAAATTTGTGGATGTCACTAAGGTTGGTCAAGTTGTGGATAGTGACAAAGGATGTTGTAGGATATAGGGAGACATAGATAAGCTGCAGAGCTGGGCTGAGAGGTGGCAAATGGAGTTTAATTCGGAAAAGTGTGAGATGATTCACTTTGGAAGGAGCCACACAAATGCAGAGTACTGGACTAATGGTAAAATTCATGGTAGTGTCGATGAACCGAGAGATCTCGGTGTCCAGGTACATAGATTCTTGAAAATTGCCACCCAGGTTGATAGGGTTGTTAAGAAGACATACAGCATGTTAGCTTTAATAGTAGAGGGATTGAGTTTCGGAACCATGAGGTCAGGCTGCAGATGTACAAAACTCTGGTGCGGCCACATTTGGAGTATTGCATACAGTTCTGGTCATGGCTTTATAGGGAGGATTAGATTCCCTACAACCTTCGGCCCAACCAGTCCACACCGACCCTCCAAAGAGTAACCTATCCAAGCCCATTTCCCTCTGACTAATGCACCTAACACTATGGGCAACTTAGAATGGCCAATTCACCTGACCTGCACATCTTTGGACTGTGGGAGAAAACTGGAGCACCTGGAGGAAACCCACTTAGACACACGGGGAGAATGTGCATTCTCCACACAGACAGTTGCCCGAGGCCAGAATCGAACCTAGGACTCTGTGAGGCAGCAGTGTTAACCACTGAGCCACCTTGCCGCCCACATGTGGAAGTTTTGGAAAGTGTTCAGAGGAAATTTACTAGGATGCTGCCTACTATGGAGGGAAGGTCTTCCGAGAAAAGGCTGCGGGACTTGAGGCTGTTTTCGTTAGAGATAAGAAGTGACTTAATTGAGACATATAAGATAATCAGCGGTTAGACAGGTTGGACAGTGAGAGCCTTTTTTCTTGGATAGCAATGGCTAGCACAAGGGGGACATGGCTTTACATTGAGTGATGATAGATGTAGGACAGGTGTCAGAGGTAGTCCAGACAGAGAATATTAGGGCATGGAACGCACTGCCTGCAACAGCAGAAGACACGCCAACTTTAAGGGCATTTAAATGGTCATTGGATGGGCATCTGGATGAGAATGGAATAGTGTAGATTAGATGGGCTTCAGATTGGTTCTACAGGTCAGCACAACATCGAAGGCTGAAGGGCCTGTAGAGTCATAGAGTCATAGAGATGTACAGCATGGAAACAGACCCTTTGGTCCAACCTGCCCATGCTAACTAGATACCCCAAACCAATCTAGTTCCACCTGCCAGCACCCTGCCCATATCCCTCTAAACCCTTCCTAATCATATACCCTTCCAAATGCCTCTTAAATATTGCAATTGTATCAGCCTCCACCACTTCCTCTGGCAGCTCATTCCATACTTTTACCACCCTCTGTGTGAAAGAGTTGCGCCTTATGTCTCTTTTATATCTTTCCCCTCTCACCTTAAACCTATGTCCTTTAATTCTGGACTCCCCCACCCCAGGGAAAAGACTTTGCCCCTATTTACCCTATCCATGCCCCTCATAATTGTGTAAACCTCTATAAGGTCACCCCTCAGCCTCCGACGCTCCAGGGAAAACAGTCCCAGCCTGTTCAGCCTCTCCCTATAGCTCAAATCCTCCAACCCTGGCAACATCCTTGTAAATCTTTTCTGAATCCTTTCAAGTTTCACAACATCTTTCCGATAGGAAGGAGACCAGAATTGCACGCAATATTCCAACAGTGGCCTAACCAATGTCCTGTACAGCCGCAACATGACCTCCCAACTCCTGTACTCAATACTCTGACCAATAAAGGAAAGTATACCAAACGCCTTCTTCACTATCCTATCTACCTGCGACTC
>NC_057741.1:15850319-15880289 GCF_004010195.1 Chiloscyllium plagiosum | reverse complement strand
CTTGTCAAACGCCTTACTGAAGTCCATATAGATCACATTCACTGCTCTGTCCTCATCAATTCTCTTTGTTACTTCTTCAAAAAACTCAATCAAGTTTGTGAGACATGAGTTCCCACGCACAAAGCCATGTTGACTATCCCTAATCAGTCCTTGCCTTTCCAAATACATGTACATCCTGTCCCTCAGGATTCCCTCCAACAACTTGCCCATCACCGTGGTCAGGCTCACTGGTCTATAGTTCCCTGGCTTGTCCCTACCACCCTTCTTAAACAGTGGCACCATGTTTGCCAACCTCCAGTCTTCCGGCACCTCACCTGTGACTATTGACGATAGAAATATCTCAGCAAGAGGCCCAGCAATCAGTTCTCTAGCTTCCCACAGAGTTCTCGGGTACTCCTGGTCAGGTCCTGGGGATTTATCCACCTTTACCCATTTCAAGACATCCAGCACTTCCTCCTCTGTAATCTGGACATTTTGCAAGTTGTCACCATCTATTTCCCTAGAGTTTATATCTTTCATATCCTTTTCATAGTAAATACTGATGCAAAATACTCATTTAGTATCTCCCCCACTTCTGCTGCTCCACACAAAGGCTGCCTTGCTGATCTTTGAGGGGCGTTATTCTCTCCCTAGTTACCCTTTCGTCCTTAATGTATTTGTAAAAACCCTTTGGATTCTCCTTAACCCTATTTGCCAAAGCTATCTCATGTCCCCTTTTTGCCCTCCTGATTTCCCTCTTAAGTATACTCCTACTTCCTTTATACTCTTCTAAGGATTCACTCAATCTATCCTGTCTATACCTTACATATGCTTCCTTCTTTTTCTTAACCAAACCCTCAATTTCTTTAGTCATCCAGCATTCCCTATGCCTACCAGCCTTTCCTTTCACCCTGACAGGAATATACTTTTTCTGGATTCTCGTTATACTATGATGTAAATTTCTATGTTCTGTGTTCTATGAGTCCGGGAACCCTTCCTCAAAGCTCTGATTTCTCTTCACGGATGCTGCCAGACCTGCTGAACTTTTCTAGCAACTTCTGTTTCTGTTTCTGATTTACATCATCTGCAGTTCTTTGTTTTTTTTAATTTCATATCCCTCCAAATCTTTCTTATTCATGAACTTGTCCACACGCCTTTTAAATATTGTAACTGTACCTACATTCACCACTTCCTCTGGAAGTTCATTCCACATGCTTGTTGGCCGTCATGTTCTTTTTAAATCTTTCCCCTCTCACCTTAAGTATATGTCCCCTAATCTTGAAATCCCCCACCATATGGAAAAGAAACCTTCCATTCACCTTATCTATACTCCTCATGATTTCAAAAACTTCCATAAAGTCACCCATCAACTTCCTATGCTCCAGTGAAAAAAAATTCCAGTCTCTCTCTCTCTGCAACTCAAACTTTCCATTGTTGATTAATTCCTTAATACTAATGTGGTTAATTACATTCTTTGGGGAATAGTGATTAAAAAAAGGAACTCAAACATTTGTGGTGACCAACTGAGGATGTTGAACAGAGGGGATGGTGCACTCCCTCTCAACTTGTCCTAACACTGTTCATGTTGCTGTTCGGCCTTCATGTCCTTACAGCAAGAATCAGTGACTAGAGTTATTCATAAATGATTGAGTGAAGTATTGTATGGTACAGGCCAGAGCCTGTGAAATTGTATTTTTGAAATAGCCAATACCTTTAAGACAGGGATAGAACATAGAACATAGAACAGTACAGCACAGAACAGGCCCTTCAGCCCACGATGTTGTGCTGACAATTGATCCTCATATATGCACCCTCAAACATCTGTGACCATATGCATGTCCAGCAGTCTCTTAAATGTCCCCAATGACCTTGCTTCCACAACTGCTGCTGGCAACGCATTCCATGCTCTCACAACTCTTTGTGTAAAGAACCCGCCTCTGACATCCCCTCTATACTTTCCTCCAACCAGCTTAAAACTATGACCCCTTGTGTTAGCCATTTCTGCCCTGGGAAATAGTCTCTGGCTATCGACTCTATCTATGCCTCTCATTATCTTGTATACTTCAATTAGGTCCCCTTTCCTTGTCCTTTTCTCCAATGAAAAAAGTCCGAGCTCAGTCAACCTCTCTTCGTAAGATAAGCCCTCCAGTCCAGGCAGCATCCTGGTAAACCTCCTCTGAACCCTCTCCAAAGCATCCGCATCTTTCCTATAATAGGGCGACCAGAACTGGACACAGTATTCCAAGCGCGGTCTAACCAAAGTTTTATAGAACTGCAACAAGATCTCATGACTCTTAAACTCAATCCCCCTGTTAATGAAAGCCAAAACACCATATGCTTTCTATACAACCCTGTCCACTTGCATGGCCATTTTAAGGGATCTATGTACCTGCACACCAAGATCCCTCTGTTCCTCCCCATTGCCAAGAATCCTATCCTTAATCCTGTACTCAGCTTTCAAATTTGACCTTCCAAAATACATCACCTTGCATTTATCCAGGTTGAACTCCATCTGCCACCTCTCAGCCCATCTCTGCATCCTGTCAATGTCTTGCTGCAGCCTACAACAGCCCTCTATACTGTCAACGATACCTCCAACCTTTGTGTGGTCTGCAAACTTGCTGACCCATCCTTCAATCCCCTCATCCAAGACATTTATAAAAATGGATGGAGGAAATGAAAATGGTATAAAGAATAGCAAGAAAAAAAAAACAAGTGTATGAGTAAATGTTGCAAGTGGACCATCAGAAGCTCAGTGTTGTCACATGTTAATGGTACAAAAGGGCACAGTGCTTTCTCAGGCTCCATTTCCTTCACAGGATTATAACTTCTCCCTTAGAATCATCATGAACTTAGGCAAAAATAACTGAGGCATTAAATGTTAGGAAAAGTCTATAGTTCTTAAGGCAGGGTGTTACAAATCCACTTACAATGTTGGTTGGATGAATCACAACGCATGACATGGTACATTGAAAAACAAGCTGACCTGACAGCATTCCATGAACATTTTACTGTCATATTATCCTATATATTGACCTACTTGTCAATTACTGATCAGCCATATCAACTTGGACTTTCTAGGCTATATGATCATTGTGCTTATTGACAGACAGTAAAGCCAGAGTTGTCATAAATGTCAATACTATTTAAAATTGTATACAGTTATAGCAAGGAATAATTTGTTTTGTTAACTGTTTTCATCGTGGATTTATAAGGTGTGAGAAACTGCGCCAGGTTGTGAGAGACATGTGCAGAAGTCATGAATATTCAGTTCACATCATGAGTGAGCACCATTTTTACATCTGTGAGTTACTGTCACATAAGGAGATTGTAGAAAGCACATGTACCTTGGCAGTCCTGACAATTTTTAATTAACATTTTCTTGATGGCCCAGACATTAAGCATCACTTAAGTGGAATGTGGAAGGGGAAATGTGTAATTGAGACTCACATTTTCCTCACTGAACTTAGCGGATTTTCTGTCCAATGTTTTCAAAGAAACCAAAATCAGCCAAAATCACTCGTGTGATTTGCCATGTTGCACAGTATTCCGTCCTGCCTGGTGCTTAATGTTCATGTAGTGAATTAGAAAACTACACTCTTCTCTGTGCATTTTTAATGTTAAGACTTGTAACTATGGGTCTGCAAAAAAAAAAGCACATCAAATCTTTCATTCTATTTATGGAACACCACTACTTTGTTTAGTATCATGTTATGTGCTATAAGAATTTTTTGAAATGCAGAAGAGGGTGCAGTGTCAGCGTAGATGCTGCCAATGGCAAACACAATTCCAAATTCTGGAGCAGTCAATGAAAGGTCAGGAAGTTTGTTTCAAGTGTGAGTCACCTTTCAAATGGCATTAGTTAAAAAAACTGAAGAATTAACTGAGATACGAGACACATTGCAGGGTAATATAGGGTGAGAGAAAAGGTTAGGGAGCAAATGAGATGATGTGTGAAGTAGGATGAATAATGAGCTATCAAGGGGATACAGGACACAGCTGAGGTGACAATGTCAGTCAAGGTGATTACAAAGGACGTGAAAACTACAGACAGTGGAGGTGACAGCAGGAGGCAGAGAAGGCAACAAATAGACAGAGGTGATGAAATGCATAACTCAGAAAGTAGCAACAAGAATATGAAAGTGATTAGGGACAGCAGAAAACAACATGATATAAAATAACCAGAATATGAGGGAACTAGGGAAGAATTGTATGAAAGATAATGAGATTATTTAGTGTGACCCGTTGATAAATGTTCAAGTGGCAGATGAATAAAACACAATAAGAATCAGAAACGGCCAAATGACTGTTATTGAAATATTTTCTTTGAACCTACATTCCTCATTAAGCATCTTGTACCAACATCAGACTTGTTGTTTTTACATCCTTCCCAATCAGGGATAAATTTGCTTTATTCTTAGAATATTTAACAAATATTCAGGCATCACAATTTATCTCAATTCCTTAAATTTAACACTCAAGGTAAGAAAGTTGAAGTTTAGAGCATTTGGCATCATACGAACATAGAACATTTATCATACTGAAAGAGGCCAATCATCTCATTTCTATGCTGGTGGCTAAGAAAATTATTTAGTCTAATCCTACTTTCCAGCTATTGGTCCATAAACCTGTTGTTTATATGAGATCATAAGGAATAGGAGGTAGAGTAGGCCATTCAGCTCTTTGAAACAACTCTGCCATCCAATAAAGTCATGGCTAATCTGAATATGGAGTTATCTTCACTTTCTAGCCTACCTGTTGACCCCCCTAACCCACCACCCACTCCCATAACCTTTCACTCCCTTGTTGATCAAACAATTGTCTAACTAACCATTATGTGAAATACATTCCCTTCAAATATAATGGCTTTTTGACATTTTTACTTTAAATCATTCTTGATCTCTCTGCTAAAGGAAGTAAGTCCTTCTAAACCATGCTAGCCAAACACCTCATTTTATGTACCTCAATTACATCTCTCTTTGGTATCATCTATTCATACAAAATAAATCCCCAGTCTATTGAATCCTTTCACATAGATAAAATTCTCCATTCCTGGCAACATTTTCCTAAATCTTCTTTACTCTTTCTAATGTGATCATCAGAACTTTAGGCAGTATTCTAGCTATGCCAAACTAATGTTGTGTACAGTGCTAGTGTAATGTTCCTGCTCATATACCCTCTGGCTCAGCTAATAAAGGAAAGTCTCTAGTATACTTTCTTAACTACTTTATCTAGCTGCCTTACTACCTTCAAGTACCTCTGGACATGTCCCTCCATTCGTCTATATTTCTCAGCATCCTTTCCTTAATTGTGTATTCCTGAGTCTAATTTGGTCTTTACAAATGCATTGCCTCACTTCCTGTATCACTTCTTCTGCCTGAATTCCATTTCTTTCTTTTCTGCCCACCTGACCACTCAGTTGATATTTTCCTGCAGTCTTCGGCTTTCATCTCACTGTCAGTCATGCAACCAGCTTCTGTAATATCAGTAAACTCCTACTAATTCCCATATATCAAAGTATAAATCATTCATACATACTATGAAAAGCAAAGGGCCTTGTACCTGACCCCTCTGGAACAAGACTCGAGACAGTTTTCCCATCAGTAGAACACCTGTTGACCATTACCCTTTGCTTCCTGCCACCAAACTAATTTTAGCTCCAACTTATCATTTGTCTTTGAATCTCATCAGTTCTTATTTTTCTCACCAGAGAGAGTGGGGGGACCTTGTCAAAAGCCTTGCTATAAAAGATAACAAATGTGCTACCCTTATTGAAATCCTTTAAAGGTATCTGTTTCACCTGTCTTGTGAACACATATTTGAAGGGCTCCTGGCCCCAGTGAATGCAAGACATTTCTCCTCCTTTACATCTTCCCCACCAAGATCTTCAGTACAATGTCCAAAATCCACTGTCTTCCATGTTGTGCCATTCTTTAGTGTTTCCCAGTGGTCTCTTGCTGCACAACTGCTGGCACCTGCTGCAATTACAATACACCTCAATTTTAATAGGTGCAGATTGGCTTTAAGTACAGATAGTTATTCATGGTAGTGCCTGCCCTGCTGGGGTGCTGGATGGATGCAAAAACCATTAAAGAATTAAAATCACCAAGTGATGTGAAGTTAGCATTCTACTTGCATTGTAAAAATCAGTGCTATCCCTGTGCCCATTTTGTGGGCAATCCAATTTAGCTCCTTTTATCTTTATTTTCTTCACATCTCTGTCTTCTTCTTAGAAACATTGACTCTAGGATATTGGCTGGAGACTTTAATCAGATTTGCTGATGGAAAGCCATTGACCTGAAATGTTAGCTTGGGTTTTCTCTCTACTGGCTGATTTGTTGAGTATTTGAAGCATTTTCAGTTTTTATGAAGGAAATCCAGGGCTTTAGTCTTGATTATCCATGTGCACTGTCCTGGGAGAAAAAAACAGCATTCTCTTTTTCTCTGAGATTTTATTTGAGAGAATCAATTACAATTATTAATTATGTTGATGATTATGAGCTTTACTTGACTCAGGACTACAAGAGAACAAGAACTAGATATAATTTACTCAATTTACTTATTGATAAATTTATTGAGCTTACAAATGATAAAATGATAAAACGACCTTCAACACAAATTCCTTCCAAATGTGGACAAAGTCAGAAAAATCATGTCACTGCGTTACAGTCCAACAGGTTTATTTGAAACCACAAGTTTTCAGGGTCCTGGCTCCTTCCTCTGGCACCTCCACATCATGGCTTCCAAATGTGATCCATGCTCTACTGATGGCTTGATCTTTCTGTGACTAGCTTCAGTAACTAGCTTCTCTTGTCCAATGACAATGATCTCACCCATTGTCTTCAGGCTTAACCGTGCCCAGTGGTAGCACTCTGTCCTCAGACATTTTGTGAATTTGTGGCCAACTCTAGAGATTTGTGCAGAAAACCTGGGATGGCATCCCAGCTCACTGCTGAGGGAGTTCTGCACTGTCAGTGATGCCATCCCTTGTACTGAGGCCTTGGCTACCTTCTCAGGTGGATGTAAAAAGAAAACAAGATCAAGCTGAGTTCTTCATATTGTCCTTTCCAGTATGGATCCCTTAACCAAAAAAAAAGATAATTTTTGTTTAGATTAGATTCCTTTTAGATTAGATTCCCTACAGTGTGGAAACAGGCCTTTCGGCCCAACAAGTCCACACCGACTCTCCGAACAGTAGCCCACCCAGACCCATTTCCCTCTGACTAATGCACCTATCACTACGGGCAATTTAGCATGGCCAATTCACCTAACCTGCACATCTTTGGACTGAGGGAGGAAACCGAAGCACCCAGGGGAAACCCACGCAGACACGGGGAGAATGTGCAAACTCCACACAGACAGTCACCTGAGACCAGAATCACATTGTGGGATTTCTTTTATGTACAAATTGACTTGAATGATCTATTCTTACATGCATTTTTTAAAAAGGTGAAAATTGATTGTCAGATTGGCTACATTATCTATCACAGTAACTGCACTTCAAAAGTGATTAGTCTGCTGTAAAGTGCATTCTGAAGTGGTGAAAGGTGCTGTATAAATGCAAGTCTTTCTGATTTTTCTTTCTTATAATCCACAGGTTGGGACCAGTTCCCATGGTTTTCTTATCGTTTGGACTATAAGGTCAAAAGAGTGACGTCTGTTATTCTTCCTTATCGTATTTTAACTACGGTTAAGGTCTGTACTGGTTGGCAATCTTTTGTTATTCTGCAGCAATGTCATATCAGCACAATCTTTGCTCACATTCTTAACCCCTTTCATATTTCCATATAAGCTTTTTAACGAATAGAATGTTTGTCTTTTCTGCCATAATATCCTTGTTACAGATTTTTTGAAGACTGCAATAATGTCTTTGTTTTAACGGAGCATAGATTCCATATGGCCTTTCCTCTTATAGACCAGTTTTTGTAGGATATAATTTAAATTATCACAGCAAATGAATAATGTGCATGTTCTGTATACATAATGCATACAAAAGTGATGACTTGAATGCTAGATTTCATATGTTTTTTTTAGCTTAGGAGCAAGGTGTGATTTCTGACAATCTCAGCAGAGACTGAAATCTGTATATTTAAAGACATTTTATGTAACCAACTTTGCACTATCGACCTCTGTTTGGATATTACACATAGCCAATAGATTTAAGAAAATGAAGCTATGATGTCTGGTCAACGGACAATGTGTTGAAATCTTCTAATGTTCACTAGCTAAATGTATTGCTGTTTATTGAACACAAATACAACATTCAAACAACAGCTTAACCATTTGCTTAGTTAAAGGTGATTAGTAAGCCACACAGACAGGTCATTCATTGATAAAATGTATCATTGTTAGTATCGCTCAACAAGTGCACCAAGTACTGAGTCTGAATCATGGAAGTTGGCTACACTGAGACCCCGTCTAAACCTGTTTAGCCATGAATATTCTTGCCATAGTAGCTCATGGCTTGCCATTCAGCAGATTTGAGTCTGTTAAATAAACTTGTTAATGACTTCCTATGTTTCACATTCCCTGATCCAAAGGATGTCTGAATGCAAAGCCCTAAAAATAGTGCAAGGTCTTACAAAATATATCCTCAGATGTCCATTATTCCTGATTGTGCAGTAGTGGACATTGGCACCATTTCTATGATAGTGTAAACAGGCTGAGTGGGGATGGAAGAAAGGATGCAATGAAGGGGTTTGGGATGAGCAACTGGTGTGTTTGCTTTCTGGTGTTCGTGAAGCTCCATATGTCTCTCTGGTATCGAAAGTGGTTTACACGATTTGGTGATGTCCTTATGATGCGTCCTTTTAGAAACATAGCAAAATTCATGATTGCACCAAGGTCATAGAAAGTCAGTGTGATTCCTTATCCAAGGTCGGTGTGTGAAAGCCTATCGTCATGAATGGAAAAGAGGCAGCAGTACCATTTAAAAATATTGTGTAAAAACACCTGTATGTAATTTTACATCTTTCCAGAGAATGGGAATTATGGATGACATAATTTCACATTAAATCCAACATCTTTATTGAGAACTTTAAATAAATTGTTTCCATCAAATCATACAATTAGTCCTCAGGTTGTCAATCTCGAATGACTGGAGTAATCTTTAACCAGGTTGCTTTGGTTGCTTTGGAGTAATCTTTAACCAAGATCTTTCCGTTTTTGTTCATTGGGACTCTTCCCATCAATACAAGCCTTCCATCTTCATGGAACGTAGAACAGTACAGCACAGGAGCAGGCTCTTCAGCCCACCATGCCTGTGCTAACCATGATGCCATTCTAAATTAATCCCATCTGCCTACACATGGTTCGTATCCCTTTATTCCCTGCCTGCTCATGTGTCTATCTAATTGTCTCTTAAACTTTGCTATCTTATCTGCTCCCACCACTTTCTTTGCAGCATATTTCAGGCACTTACTGCCTTCTGTGAAAAAAATGTGCCTTGTCTATCTTCTTTAAACTTTCTCCTCTCACCATAATCCTATATCCCTTGTTTTTATAATTTCCACCCAGGGAAGAAGATTCCGATTATCCCCTTATCCTGCCTCTCATAATTTTATATTCTTCTTTCAGATCACCCGTTCTTGAGTGTGGGATTTTTCAAGGGCTTACAATTTTTGAAAGATCTCTGTACAATCCTCTCTTGGATGTGAATTGGCTAGATGGGTGCAGAATTGGCTGCTAGTTAGCATAGTCTCAAGTTGCCTTCCATTTACTTTGTCGTATAAAGATTTCTTCCTGCCTCACTGTGATTACCTGTCTGATTTTAATCAGCCTTCAATGATTTCAATCAATTTAGTGTGATTAACAACTCAAATTGTTCCGTTCAATTTAGCAATTGCAGTATAACTAACATGAAGAAGTTTCAATGTAATTAGCCAATATTGCACCAATCCAGTTTCTACAGAACAAACACTGCTCTGAACTCAGAACCCATTCATATGTCATTCCCTGTACACTTAATAGAAAAACCAGCTGGATGAGATGTATGAAAACTGATGGAAGAAGTTCAAGCAAGTATCTTCCTTCTCCTTCCAACAACTTTCTTTGCATCTTTATTAATCAATTCAGTTCCATTTCAAATGATTACACAAATGGTGCAACTTCTCCATCACAAAATAACTGCTGCTTTTCCTTACTGTCATTAGTAAACAACTGATAATGTCTCAGCATCATCCAATCAATTCCCTATCACACAGTCAATGACAACTTGGCAGTGCATAAGCAATAACACCTATCTCACAAACAATCAATGGCATAACTCTATTACTCAACCGCATCTGCCTCTTTATAACTCACCTGATCCATCCTGACCAGTACACATTACAGAACTTGTTCTCAACTTCATCAAGGAGTAAAACCTCTCCATAGAACAACAAACATGTCTACCCACCACATTACCAATGTACAAGCAGTTTTACCTCTTTCCACACAGTGTAGGTAATGTTGACTACAGCAATATTAGAACAACTATTTATTATATAACTTTTTCAATTATTATTTCTATGAAAATCATGACAGGTGTGTAATGACTGACTTATTCATATCATGTTTTGCTCTAATGCACAAAGTAACGAGTGTCACTTCTCCATCAGACACTCAGATTGATGAATCGTTGTAAATAGTTGTCCAAGTAATATCCTCTGAATACTTTGCTTGTGTATCACATACTGTAATTTGTAGCCCATTCTTAAACAGAATACATCAATCAGGTATTCTTCCAGATTTTGTATTCCCTTCAGGAAGTCTCACAGGCCAGGAATCAATAGCTGAAATTTGGATTCTACAATCCATGATTTTTTCTGTTTTTTTTTAATATAAATGTTCAGAAAATCATATGTATCACAAAATTGTGAAGTTGGAAAGTTATTAATTTAAATTTGTTTCAAAAGAAACAGTTTCATTTTAAATTATGTAGTCATGCATTTTAAAAAAGTTACTCCAAAGAAGTTCAAAAGTGATATTTACTCTCATGAAGACAATAATCATTAGATTAATGCCATCTAACCAGTATGTTTATTTTCATTAGAGAGAATAACTGAGGAAGGCAGCTTGCTCTTAGGTTACTTATTATCTAACAGTACTTCTCATTACGAGAAACTCAAAGTCAATTAAGGCTATTCATTCCAATGTACAGGTCAATTATGTAGTTAATTTAATATTGTGCATGAGCTATAACTCATTATCATAACTTTGATTTAGCTTAAAATAGAAACAATTACAATAAAAGACACAAAGTAAAGCTACATGGGCATTTGCAATTTACAAACTTTTTCATGTGGTTATAGTTAAACCAAAAATTTAAGGCTAAAAATGAAAAGGTCCATTCAGTTTAAATATCCAGACATTTTTCTCCAATATTCTCTTTACTGACTTGAACTCTAGTTAAACTAATCGCTTCCTGCTACAAGAAAACAAGTGATCTTTTTCTCATTCTGACCCTCAAAGTCTCTCTCTTCATCATCATAGTTTTTCATACACACTAAGATGCTTTTTGCTCATCTGATTTTTCCTTTTATGTTCATTCTAAGTCATGTTGTGTCACATACAGTTTTCTTACTCTGTACCATAATTACTGGTGTGTTGAAATTAAGATTCCATTGCACTTGTGTAGATTTAACAAGCACGTTATAAAGATTTTGGGGAAAGTCTTGTGCATAAGTAGTAATTAGGGTGAAGGGTTGGAATCAAAAGCTGTTCAGGAATGAATAGGCCATTAAATCCCTGAGGCTGTTCCCTAACTCAGGTAGGTCATGATTGATTTGTATTTTAGTTCTATTTACTGCCCTTGGTTCTGTATCTCTTACCTGCCAAAAATCTCTCAATCTCTCAGTTTTTGGTTGATCTAGCCTCAACAACAAACTTCATGGATTTTGATGACCCTTGTATGCAAAAATGTTTCATAACATAACCTACGTGTAAGATTTGGTGTTGGTTTCAAATTAATTATAAGACTCAGGACAATTACAATTCCAGATTAAGTTGAGAGAACGAATATAACAGGAACTACCAGCTTCAACTAACTGCAAAGCCACTTGTATAAGAGCTTTCACAAGCTTTATAAAGTTTTCCACAGCAAGCACACAATCATGGGACTTAGCATAAGGCATTGGCTAGCAGTTACTTTCATGATTGAATAGTGGTCATCAAACTTCAGTTAACTGAGGTATCATGTCTCTCAAAGGCTATCCTACCTTCTCTTATTCTTGATGATGATGTATTTACAAATCTTTATTTTATAGCCTACTCCGAGTTTGGCTTTATGCCATATTGGGTAAAACCCCATTTTTGTCCATCTGACTAGTAGATGAGTCATTACCTCATTACCTTTCTATGATGACACATTGAGCTGGTTTAAGTCATCATTATTTAAGGAGTAGGGGATGGGCTCAGGGATGGGGGAGGAAGGATCCAGATTCATGCTTCTCTGCAGTTTATTCATTAACAGTGACCAATTAATGGGATCAATACGCACTCATCTCGTTTCACAGCTATTTGGCTAGATCTGTAGATAGTGTCTCTGGCTAAAGGCTTCCCCTGGGTTATCCACTTTCGAAAGTCTTTTAAACAAATTATCTTTACATCATCTGAATTAGACCTTTTCATCATTTCTCAATATGTCACACTTTATACAGAACTTCAGCTAACTTTTCCATCATGCTTTGTGGCTTTGTTACACAGAAACTAAGTTTTAACCGATATACTTAAGGATATGATGGATAAGTTTTAATAGTACTATCCCAAAGTAAATTCAGTCCTATGTCTTAAATGGCCTAAGTCCTTTTGGAGCCAGCGGTGACTGGTAAGAGGTGATCTGTTCTCAATGCATTTCTTTTCAATAGCCAGGCTATCACTTTGGATAAGTAAGATAACCATGCAGTCTGCAGGTATGGTCCCATGACACCTTGGGGTTGGGAATTAAGGATTTCTTGGGAGGGGATGGAGGTGTCTGGTATTTCTTTTGGGCGGAGTTATGGTGCTATTAATCCTTATGGGGAGTGGTCACATACTATTTGGGACTGTTAACTATTGGGAAGATTGTGCATAAATGGTTCACGAACTCTTGGAACCAACTTTCAAGAAATGGCAAGTGTCTCGAAATGTCAAAATGCACATTTATGAACTAAAGTGCTTTCACAATCATTTAATTTGCAATATAGAAATTCAAGTAATGGAACTACCTTTTTTCTCTCATATGTGCATGGGTAGTTGTTGATTTGGTTCATATATTCACTGAAATATTGGCTAGGCCAACACTTATTGTCCATCCCAAATTGCCCATGAAAATCTAATGGCTGGCTGCCATCTTGAACAATTGAAGTACTTGGGATATAGAGACACCCATCCAGCTCATCAGGATGGAATTCCAGTATTTTGAAAATGTGACAGTGAAGAAATGACAACATAATTCCAATTCAGGATGATTTTAGCCTTGGAGGGGAAGTTGTAGGTGGTGGTATTCCCAGGTGTCTGATGTCCTTGTCAGTCTAGCTGCTAGAAGCTATGGGTTTGGCAAAGCCTTGGTGAATTGATGCACCACATTTTGTAGATAGTACACACCTCTGCCACTGTGCATCTATCAGTGGTAGAGGAAGTGAATATTGAAGGTGACAGATTGAGTACCAGTCAACCAGGCTGTTTGATCTAGGATAATTTTGAGCCTTCTTGAGAATTGTTGAAGCTGCACTAATCTGGGATACTTAATATGTTGTAACAGTAGATGAAACGGGAAAGGGTGTGGGTGGAAGTCAACTGTAGTTAACAAAGGGACATGAGAAGCCATCAGGAAGGGTAGGATGGATTAAGGTGCATCGATTTACATAGATGGAGCATGAGCACTGGCTGGAGTGAAGGGTGTGTGGTGGGTGTGAGAGGTGAGGCTTTTATATTTGTCCTCTTCTGGAAAGGTAAGGTATTCTTTGGATTTGGCTCCAGGACACTCTAAATGGAGCCATTACACCCTTTGGTGAGGATAAGACATCCTCTGGGATTGTGAAAAGGCATGACTGTGTAAAAATTGCAAAATTTCATTTGAACTGTCTCAAAACTATCCAAAAACTAACTGGAGTTAAGAAAAAACAGTGGCGTGTAGATCAGAGTGTCTGGTCACATAAACTCATTCTGCATGGTTAAAAATCAACTTTTAACTTTGTACACCCCAGTCCAACACCGGCATCTCCAAATCATTCTGCATGAATGATTTCCTGAATTAACATTTTCACAATGGACTGCCTATTGGTGGACAGCTCCAACTACTTATTGAAAGAAAACGTTTGTTGACCTAGGGTATTAAAGACTTAGGTGAGACATTTGTTAGCTTGAGATATAAAGTAATTGAATGAGCTATTTGTTGAGATAATGTGTCAAGCACTGAATGAAGTGGTTGTTTACAAGGAGGATTAGTTGAAGCAATTACAATGTATTGTGTTCCACAACCTCAGAGCATGAAAAATACCTCACTTGATGCTTTGGCACTTTACAAACTCTAGGACTCAATATTGAGTTCTACAGCATTAAAAATCACACAACACCAGGTTATAGTCCAACAGGTTTATTTGGAAGCACTAGCTTTTGCAGCACTGCTCCTTCATCAGGTGGTTGTTCAAATCAGGTAGTGCTTCCAAGTAAACCTGTTGGAGTTCTACAACTTGAGAGCATGACCCCTGATCTACATTTTTATCATCTTGTATCTGTCTTGTTGTCTTTGATGTCAATTGAATGGTCAATTTTCTCCTTTTCACACCATTCATTTACACACTACATGTTTCTCTCATTCCTTTACCACAATTTCCCGTTTGTTTTGTTCTCAGCACCCTCACCATTTGTTGCAGTTGCTTCTCCTCCCACACTGTCATTGGCATCAAAGTTGCCATTTTCCAGCTGTTTTCAGTTCTGAAGAAGAGTCATGTTTGACTTATTTTAATAGATTGGTGGTTTCTTTGTATCAATGTGAGTGTGTTCTTCCACAGTGAAATCATCGACAGATTAATAACTTTTCTGTCAGATTAGATACTAATGCCCAGGCTGGATGATAGGTGATGTGGCATGAAGAGAGAAGGGGAAAGGATGGTTGTTGGGGGAAATGAGTAGTATTGAGTTGGAGTATGGTCTATATAGGGGAATAAGTGATTGTGGATTGGCAAAACAGTGGGGTGCCATGAGGGATAGGTACATTGGCTTATATTGACATGGGTGAGACATAGAAAATGAAGGGATGAGAATGGGAGGGATGTTTTTGGTTCCAATTTTTATTTTTGAACTCCGTACACATTGCCAGTCTCCCCACCAGGCTTTCTTCTGCTCCCATTTCAAGAACTGACAACTTCTCAAGCACTTCCAAGTCATCTGGCCTGATCTCAACCTAGCCTGTCCCCTCATATCTATCCTGGACTAAATATCTGAAATGAGGGTGGCCATGTTTAAAGTCCAGGTCCATGGAGCCAGGACATTTTCTTACTCCATGCTCCAAGCCCCAGGAATGAAAATCGCTCCCTAGATCTCAGCGTGAGATGACCAGCAGCTGGTAGGTTGGTTTGTAGATACAGGGTATGTCAGTCCATAGGGATGTGTGGTAGTGGTTACATTATGCAGTGTAACATGTAATATCAAATAAGGGCATGATGTAATTTGTTGACTATTCAAATCTACCTTTATACATAATCACACATTTCTATCACTCATTGTTAATTGTCATCGGGGAAGGAGTCGAATTGGTTGAATTAACAAGCAAACACCAGTCGCTTGGTTTGTTATTGCTGATGTCCCTGATGCCATCCTGGTGCTACCCCGAAGAATTGAATTGAATTGAATTGAATTTATTGTCACGTGTACCGAGACACAGTGAAAAGCTTTGTCTTGTGAGCGTTACAGGCAGGTCAAATAGTTAAGTAGCATATGTAAGTAAATAATGAGTAAACAATGGCAAAAACAAAAACACAGGTACAGGCGAATGTTAAGAGTTGGTGAGTCCATTCAGTAATCTAACAACAGTAGGGTAGAAACTGTTTTGAAATAGACTAAATGTTAAGATTGGCTGTGATCTCCAGAGCCATTGGCAGTCCCATGTCTCTGGAGCTATTATGCTACAGGTCACTTTTGGATTATATGTTTCAGCTGTGACATGGCCCACTTGTAAATCTAGACTTCCCCAGGCATTGCTTCTTTGGCAAAGACAGATACGCACAACTTTGTGAATGTGGATGTGATGCCAGAGTTGTGCAGCACCAAGACCTTTGGGTCAACCTGACTCTTCAGACATTGCTGCTCTGACCTCCTTCTTCATCCTCAATAACCTAATCAAAAGTAAATTTCTAAGGGAAAATCTAATGTACGTGCTGTGGAACTGACCACTCCAAGCTAGTGTTTGGGGTAGAGTGTTGCCACCAATCCTCATTTTCAAAATAAAACACTACTAATTCTCCTTTCTACACTTTGTCTTACGGCCTGGTTGGTTAGCAGTAGTGGAAAATGCGCCATTAAGGATTCTTAACTGTACATAAAAAGAAAAGGCTTTTATCATAACAAGACATAATTCATTACATAATATCAATTAGTTACATCTTACATTGCCTAGTTAGACATAATAACTAAGCCTATCAGGAGACATTAATAACTCCTCTGCCTCTATCATAATCTTGTCATAGACTCCTCTTTTATTCCACCTAAGGTGGTATGACATAGCCATTTTGGGGTGAGCTTAATGCAGTCTCCAAAATTAACCCTTTCAAAGCCATTACCTTTACAATAAAAGCCATCCTTGTTGACATTTCCCCAACCATGACAATATTTAAATTATTATCTAATGAGCTAAACACAAGACAAACAGGAAGGGAAAATTTCAAAAATAGCTTGAAAACAAACAACCTACAGGCACAATTTTTTTTAACAAGCGCTTTGCTCCTATCTATCATTCTTATCCATTTTAAATGATTGTATGTATAAATCAATAGTACCCTCACAGGAATATCGGGAAACAGTATAGGATTGAAATCACAATCAATTTCGTGGTGCTCTTTCAAAATACACAAGCTTTGCTTCCCTAATAAGGTTTTCTTTTAGTGAGTGTAACAGGAATCCTTTAAGTGATAAGGGACATGCTGAGAGTTGAGAAACTAGAATAACATTTTATTTTTGTGATCAGCAGTGCTCCCTTCACAGGTCGAACATCTCTATCTTGATGAGTATGTTTCACTTGATGTCAAAGTATGTCAAAGGATCAATAGTTCAAATGGAGAAAAAATTAAAACTAAAACCTGCTGAGAAACTTCGGACTATTCTACAACTCTGCAGGCCTCTGAACCTTTGATAGTGAGTGAAGATCAGAGTCCTGTGACAAAGGGAATTATATAGGAGCGTTTCAGCTCGGCAAGTCTGTCCCATCATGCATTTGCATTCTGCTTAATTATTATTTCAAATTCATTTACTCACTTTTAATCCATGTTCTTTGATATATATACACACAATGCAAATCTTTCAATCTCAGTCTTGAACATTTTAATTGAGCCAATATCTATACCTGTTTGGAGAAAATCCAGATTTTTATCTCCTTTTGTGTGAGGAAGTGCTTTTTTCTTATTCAAATGACCTAGCTTTTATTTTAAATTATATTTTATTTCTGCAGTACTCCAGCAGAGAAAATAGTATGTATTTACCTTATTGATTCAATACATCATTTTGTTATCACATTACAGTCCTTTTGGCTTGTGGTGGGACACGAATCCAAATTTAATTTGTCCAATATTAAGGTATAAAATACTCTTTTCTAAAAAGTGTACTTGTCTCCTTCTAAAAGTAAAGCTGAAACAAAATCCAAACCACATTCCTTGTGGGTCCAGTGTTACCCACTGCTCACTCTTTAAAGGTAAACTTGCCAACTGTGCCAGCTAGGGGTGTGCCTAGCTATGGTGAATTGGCAATGGAGACCTGAATGAGAAGTAACACATCCTTCTCTGTCACCAGCAGCTCACCTTCTGCAATGGTGAGGAATCCAACAAGCTGCTGGCTAGTGCCACCATGTCCCAGAGCAATGCTCTGCTCAACAGCCAGGCTATGCTCTGTTCTAATCTGGCTGTAGGCCATCTCTGGTAGCAGTGAGTCAGTCTAGAAAAAAGGCTTGCTGCACTTGCCAGGGATAGAAATGGAATAGATCCAAGTTGCAGAAACGATGAAAGGAGAACAGAAACTAACGACAATTTACATACAGACAGATCATTAAGATAATCACACTTTAACGAGCTATGAAATAAGCTCATTCAGACTACTTGAAAACCTGACTCTTGTCTGAAAGCAGCAGAGATTGTTAAATCGCTTTTACCTTTTTCACAATCCACTTTGGGATCATTGACATTTAGAGAAAAATTCAACGACCTCATTTTAACCAATAGAAGTATGCTGCAAGATTTCATTTTTTAAAAATAAATAAATTTTATTGTATGTAAAAATTGAAGAAAATAACCACTATTAACTGTATGGCTTTTAACTACATGTGTTGTGCACTTAAGTTTAATTCTTACTGTTTGCCAAAATTCACTGACAGGACATATCCTTCTTAAAGCTATATACTTCTGTAGGGACCACCCATAACTATGTTATTGTCCTCTGGAGAACTCTAATTATTTCTGACTAATTTCAGAGATGAGATTTTCATTTACTATCTTTTGACTTTGGATGTCTCAGGTTCTTACTCTGCTTACTTTTCCAATACCTCCAACCTAATCTACTCATTGGTTTCTTTTTCCACAAGACTCTTGGTGCAATTATAGCATTCCTACAGGTGATGAGGAGGATGGATAATTTGGCGGGTTATCTGTGATGAGACACTTCTCCTAGTTTTGCCACCTCAGCAATTATGTGTTGGACAAGATCATCCATTCAGGATCTTCTTAATTCATCATCAATTAAGATCCTTAAGTGGGTCAATTAATGACCAGTTAAGAGCCTCAACTTGCCACTTGCCTGAATTACTGCTTTGCCTGCAAGTGACTGGAAAACCATGGCAACCTGCCTGCAAGGATGGCAAGAGTGGGGGGAGGGGGATCTCCATTTGCTAAATCTTTGAACAATCAACAGCCGATCAGGTGCAGAGAAGAGGTTGCCCATTGAACAGTGGCTTAGTGGCATTATCACTAGATTTATTAATCCAGCAACTCAGCTAATATTCTGGGGACTTGGGTTCAAATCCTGCTATGGCAGATGGTGGAATTTGAATTCAATAAGGAATCTGAAATTATAGGATCTAATAATGACCATGAAACTATTGTCAGAAAATAAAACCATTAGATTCACTAATGCTGGGTAAAAATAAAGACTGCAGATGCTGGAAACTAGATTCTAGATGAGAGTGGTGCTGGAAAAGCACAGCAGTTCAGGCAACATCCGAGGAGCAGGAAAATCGACGTTTCGGGCAAAAGCCCTTCATCAGATTCCTGATGAAGGGCTTTTGCCTGAAACATCGAATTTCCTAATCCTCCGATGCTGCCTGAACTGCTGTGCTTTTCCAATACCACTCTAATCTATATTCACTAATGCCCTTCAGGGAAAGACATTTGCCATACTTACCTGGTCTGGCCTACATGTGACTTCAGACCACAGCAACCTGGTTGACTCTTAATTGCCTTCTGGGCAATTAGGGATGAGTAATAAATGCTAGCCTAGCCAGAGATGTCCATATTCTGTGAGTGAATAAAATAAACTCCTGCTCTTGTATCCTACCTCCATAATCCCCCTTTCCAGGACCCCCACCCCACAGGACCCAAAAGATAATGACCCATCCTTTCAATACTGTATCCCCTGAAGTTTGTGCCTTAGCAATGATCTGTAGGACCCAGAGAGTATGGGCATCTGATTGGTGGACTGACATTGTCAATGCTCTTGATTCACTGAAACATCCATTCGCCAGCTCTTACATGGCTGATTGGAGCTTGATCTGATGAGTTTCTTTTTGGTGAAGGTGGCGTGTCAGTTTGCCCTGAAGATGCCCACTCCCACACTTAGTGCATGGAACACTAAATTGTGTACTCTGTGGGGGCCATTGTAGATTCAATTATGGCCATCCCTCACTGTCATTTACTTTAACTATCTTCTTTCAGCGAGTTGAAAACCTCTTGAATTCCAAATTGCAAATAACTCTTTGAACAAGAACTGAATCCAGACTATTTCCCTCAATTCCACAATTTCTATGGCAATGTCATCTGCACAGGGCTGTCCTCAAACTGACTTTGGTTAAATATTCTTCATTTACAATTTCTTCAATAATCTGATCAAATTTGAGCTTTATAGTCTTTCAGTGCTTACTAAATGCCTTTACACCAATTTAGGTCTAACTCCCAAAATGAAAAGGCCCTGCAAGAATTGTTAACATCACGTCGACAGTTCTTCACTTTACCAGCTGTTAATCTCTTAAATTAACATAGCCCCAACCTTTTAAGTGTAATAGACTCCAAACTCACTTTAGTAGGATTGATCCCATTGCTACAGTTAAAAAAAAATTCTCAAAACCAGATGCTGTACTGCAAAACATATGAAGCATATATGAGCTATTCACAACCCCTTGTTAACCTTCATTGCTTACTCTGCTTGCCTTCGAATGTTTGATTAAGTATTTACTGGTACAATAATGCTGCTTTAGCTGCTGAACATTTCCAGAATTTTCTGTTCTATATTGCTTTGATTTAAATGGGTTGAAGCATTCAACAATCTATGAATAATAATTGCTTTTATACATTCAATTGTGAACAGGATGGTGGGAGATTTTAAAACTTTTTTTTCATGGAACATGAGTGCCACTGACTAGGCCTGCATTTATTGCCCAGACCTAATTGCCCTTGAGAAAGTAGCAGTGATCTACCTTCTTGAAATGCTACAATCCTTGTAGTCTAAATGCATTTACAGTGCTGTTCCTGAATTTTAACCCATTGAGAGTGAAGAAGCTTTGCTATGGTTCCAAGTCAGGATGGCCTGTGTCTTGGAGGAGCACTTGCAAATGGTAGTGTTCCCATGCATCTGTCGCCTTTGTCCATGCAGTTAGTAGAGGTTACAGGTTTGGGAGTTACTGTTGAAATAGCTTTGATGAGATACTGCAGCACCCCATCTTGTGGATGTTACAATCGCTGCCATTCTGCTTTGGCGGTCAAGGGAGTAGATGCTTTGGCTGGTTCAATGGAACCCCACTAGGCTGCAGGCTGCTTTGTCCTGAATGGTGAACATTGTTAGAACCATGCTGGATAAGCACTTTTCTGACATGAGATGGATATTGTGCCTATATTTCAACAGTGCCATCTGAATTGATCATAATTATGTTAATAAAATGAAAATATCTTAAATAATAATTATTTAACTTTTATTTAGATTGTTGTTTGCAATTCTCCAGGAGAAATTGAAGGGTTGAACAAATAGAAGCGTTTAGTTGGGGATAGGATCACAAATGGTCAATAATTAAGGGATATTTAGAAAGAAAAAGACAACTTTTTAATCAATTTATGTTGGTTGGTTTGTGCGGTAAAATATGGATAATTCAATTATTCTTTGAAATGTAAGTGGAACTGTACTGATGGTTACCCTCAATTTTGTATACAATAATTAGCATCATGTTCTGCTGAATGAAAAATAACCCTAATGATGAGGCTGAGGCAAGAAAACTCATTTCAAAGAGGTCATTTATAACACTGGAGAAAAAGTACAGAGAAAGTCTGTCATCTAAGAATATGGATTGTCTTTAAAAGCAAACTCAAAAAGTGAAGACTCATAAACCAACTCACTATGTTATTTAAATTCCAGAGACAGAATCCAAAGGAAACTTCATTTTTATTTAAAGCTTTAATATTTTAAACAAATGTATGAAATAACTGCTTGTACAAAACAAGATTGCTACAAACTATGAAACGGTGATCCTGGAATGCCAAGATCATGTTCCGTCCAGTGTAGCTTCCAGCCTGGTGTTCACATGATGCAGTGAAAATGGAGATGTTGACAAATAAGTCTGTATTGGCCAGTCATCAATTGAAACAAATAATTAGGGTGGAATTTCTGCATAAATTCTGGTAGTTTCAGTGCTATTTGTCCAAAATAATCAAAACCTTTTCAAAAATCAAAGCACTTAAAGCACAGGTTTATGCCAAATGCAAATTGAGTTTTGATGACTTTTCACATCGGTCAGTAAAAGATGACGCTGAAGTCAGCATGTTGATTCTCCACTAACTGTCCTTTTATTCGGCATTTGAGAAGGCTCTTAACATGATTTTTAAAATTATGATGCAGGCTCTGTGGTAAGTACATTTTAAAGGATTTTAACTGAGTAAGAAGGGCACCTCAGTGGCTCAGTGATGAGCACTGCTGCCTCACAGCACGAGGGACCTGGGTTTGATACGAGCTTTGGGTAACTGTAGAGTTTGCACTTTCTCCCCATGTCCGTATGTGTTTGCTCTGGTTTCCTCCCATAGTCTAAAGATGTGCAGGTTAGGTGGATTGGCCATGCTAAGTTGCCCATAGTGTGCAGAAGAGGTAGATTAGTTATGGGAAATGCAGGGTGAAGGGGTTGGGTCTGGGTGAGATGCTGTTTGGTGGGTCAGTATGGGCTGAATAGCCTGCTTCTGCACTGTAGGGATCCTGTGAAGAAGTATGTAATTTATTAAGAAACTGATGGATGAAATCCTTATATTGTATAATATGCTGATTTTCAGCTGTAGGTAATATAAGGAAAAATATCCTTTAATGTAATGAGAAAAAAAATGGTTACATTCTATGTAACACTGCCTGATGGTGCTGGATCATGGAAGAATTTACAAACAGGACCTTAAACCATACTTCACTCTAGAAAATTGACAGCTTTTCTTAGAATTGCAGTTGTCGGAAAGCAGAAACTCCACACACATAATGTCAGAAAATGACTTGAACATAAGTCTAAATTGTTTTAGGAGCAAACTACAATAGACAAAAATTCAATGAAACACCTAACAGTTCAAGGGATAAATAAAATGTGCCCTGGTATTAATCCACAAAGATGCTGTATGCAGAGTTAACAAACCACAGCTCATGTGATGATTGAGGTGCTACAAAGCTTCAGCTTTCATGTGAGAAAGAGAGAAGCCATTGTGAAGTAACTCCATTGAGGCCAATATCCTGTCCCCAAGTCACCTTTTATTTACCTTTATTATTGGAAAGTCTTTGACACTGGTCCAGCTCCCTCAGAGCGAGCTCTCAGAGTGAACAGAACCTCTGACACACTTGTTTATATCAGTCAGCCAGGGCTCTCTGATTGGACAAGATTAATACCCCCAATCGGGGAACTCATATTCTACACATTGGGTGTGAGTCCTTTGTAGTTTTGGCAAAAGGTCTGCAAATGAAGGTCAACTTCACTGTTATTTTTTCTGATACTGCCTGGCCGGTTGGATGTTGCCAGCACTTTATGCTTTGAGTTTCAAGTTTGCCAAAGCTGTACATACTGGGGCTGCTGCTCTGGTGAACCTTTTGAGAAAAACATCAGCTGGCTATTCACAAAATTGAAAGATTAGGAATGGTTGGATAGCTTGCAGTTTATGGGCTTGAAGAATTTCTATTAGGCATTCATGTTTAGTTGAATAACTGTAA
The DNA here is from genome assembly GCF_004010195.1 of Chiloscyllium plagiosum. Classification (NCBI taxonomy): domain Eukaryota; kingdom Metazoa; phylum Chordata; class Chondrichthyes; order Orectolobiformes; family Hemiscylliidae; genus Chiloscyllium; species Chiloscyllium plagiosum. The sequence continues at coordinate 15,856,721 of NC_057741.1, read as the reverse complement.
AAAAATGTTTGCTTCATACCGCTGACTAAATTTTGATTGAGCATACCACTAAAAGGTACTTAATCGTGAAAAGGCATTCACTTGCAGCTGGTAAAGCAGGATGGTGTGAACTGTGAGGTGCCATTAATTTGGTTTTAGATTGGACAGTCTGATTTTTGTTCTGTTATTTCTAAAGAATCTAGATTCCACATTGAACATTCATCTATAAGGTTGAAGGTTATCAGTGAATTTTAATCTGTATCATTTCTCACCAACCCTGTTTGCCCTGAAAGGCAACATAGTCTGATCCAGATTTCACTTTTGTGAAGTTGTTATATGATTATTACGATTATTCAGTGAGAGTCAGAAGTCGTTTACTTAATTAGGCCCTGGAAGGGTCAAGGATTTTTCTTGCCCAAAGCAGAATGCTTTGCTCACTGGTGTTCCATCTACCAATCCAACCATGAGTGAACAAAGATCACCCAAATGAGGCATATAAGAGTAATGTCAGCCTGGGATTAAGCCTTGTGACCTCCTGCTTGGGTAATGTGCATTCAACCATTCAAGCTACAGGCCCACCTAATGTTGTTGGTTTTTATTTAGTTTGCTTTGACTGCTTATCAAGGTCACAATACTGCTTCAGCTGAAACCACTGATCTTTTGGTTGAGAATTCAGAAAACTGTTGAAAAGTGTAACCCAACATATAGCTAAAGGACCAGATCCAAGCACACACACAGCAGTTATTTTTAAAAAAGGGAAAAACTCACCAACTTTGGAAAATTGTTTGCTTAATGTCAAGCTTCTTCAGACATAACCTGGGAACAAAAGATAGAACAAGTTGCGATATGCAGCAGAGGGTGTTTATGCAGGAGAAAGTAGGAGAATGAGTTAGGGTGAAAAATATATGCTGTGTGAAATAGGATGAATAATGAAGTACTTAAAGGTGTGAAAGAGACAGAAGACTGAGAGGAGGTGACAGTGACAAGGAGATGAAATGAATATGAAGTAGGTTGAAGACTCGGTTCGAAGTATAAAGAAACAAAGACAGAACTTGAATTTGCATGGCACCTTTCAAGACCTCAGGCCATCCCCAAAACTTGAATTAAATATTTTTGAAGTGTAGCTGGTCTTATACTGTAGAGATTTGTGACAGCCAATTTGTGCACAGAAACATTACATAAATAGCAATGAGATAATGACTGGATAATCTGCTTTTGGGGTTTTTTTTTGTTTGAGGGATAACTGTTAATCTGGACTTTGAAGAACTCCATCACTGTTCAAATGGTGCCCTCTGATATTTAACCTTTTACAAGACAAGACAGATGGACCTGGATTTAACATTCAGCTGAAAGAGGCACCATCAACAATGTAGCACTTGCGTATCTGCCCAAGTCGATGAGGTGGAGCTTCAACCTTCTCACTCAGAGGTGAGAGCATTACCCTTGAATCAGGCCTGGAGAGAACAACTAATTTGCATACCATGATTTAGGAACTCATTACTTAGCTCCTGCAAAGGGTGAAATTATTATGAGACAGGCAGCATATCAACTAGGAATGATTTATTTTGCTAAATCTTCAGACTGAATGCCCAATTATTATTCCTTCAATAGGAATTTCTTCAGAGCTGCTGCCAAATGGTGACTGTAATGTTAGTGGAAGATCAGTGGCCAACTTGTTAATGGACATTTCTGAAGCTTCTGACATCATCCACCACAATTAAAGCAGAAGATAAAGAGAAACTCCACCTTCCGGAAAATCTCTGCGTTTGTGTTTCCTGGAAGCTTGGATGTCTTTGACATGCCTCTGCGAGAGGGTTACTCAATAGCTGACTTAGCTAATAAAAATATCGGCTGGGAGCAATTCAAACTATGCATTTGGTTATGAGTACATCACCTAATTAGTTTGAATAGCTTGACTGAATAATAGAGAAAAGCAACGTTACAGGATCTGCCAAGCACATAGTCAGAATTGAAAGAAATAGTCAGAAGTGAAGAACCGAGAAAGGGAGAGCAAGTAAACTGAAGAGAATCTGCTGAAGCTAATAGAAGTTCAGGGAAAGCCAATGAGACAGGCTGGGGCTGTTTTCCCTGGCACGTCAGAGGCTGAGGGGTGACCTTATAGAGGGCATGGAAAGGGTAAATAGGCAAAGTCTTTTTCCTGGGGTCGGGGAGTCCAGAACTAGAGGGCATAGGTTTAGAGTGAGAGGGGAAATATATAAAAGAGACCTACGGGGAAACTTTTTCACACAGAGGGTGGTACGTGTATGGAATGCCAGATGAAGTGGTGGAGGCTGGTACAATTGCAACATTTAAAAGGCATTTGGATGGGGATATGAATAGGAAGGGTTTGGAGGGATATGGGCCGGGTGCTGGCAGGTGGGACTAGATTGGGTTGGGATATCTGGTTGGCATGGACGGGTTGGACCGAAGGGTCTGTTTCCATGCTGTGCATCTCTATGACTCTATGACTTTAAATGGAAAGAGAATAAATCACAGGCAATAAAGAGCAATGATTCACCCAGGTTGTGAAATGTTACTGAGAGAATAATCTCTGTCATTGTTGAAGTCAGGGGGGAATGTGTCAACTTACATTTTTTAAATTCTGGGAGAAAGCAGTCAAAATTGATCTCAATCCTTATTGAGATTGAGAGCTTGATGGTTTTATTGCAAAATCAAAGCCTTACTTCAAATGTATAGAATACTGGTGAGATATTGTGTGCAGTCTGATCCTCTTGCTTAAGGAGGGAGATATTTGCTAATAGAAGGAATGCAGTGGAGACTCACCAGAATGATTCCTGAGATACAGGAACTGTCCTGTGAGGAGAGACTGGCCATTTATTAACTGGAGTGTAGAAGATTGGAAGGCAATCTCATGGAAAAATAAAACATTCTAAAAGGAATAGATAGAGCCATTGCAGAAAGGATATTTCCCCCTCCTGTGGGACCTGAAGCTAAGGGTCACAGCCTCATAATTAAAAGGCAAGCCATTATGACAATGTGGAGGCACATCTTCATTCAGAGGCTGGTGAATCTTTGAAATTGCCTACCCCAGGGACTGTGGATGTTCAGTCATTAATATACATCCAATTTTAGCAATTCTGAAGGGCATCTTAGATTGGCAGATGCCTTCAGTAGCCATGGATTTTCAGTTTAACACCCCATCCCTTTAGACTCTCCTGTAAAAATGTCACAGACTGGGTTCAGGGCAGTGATTTCCAATTTTTGATCTCAGCCAGCAATTATTACAGCTAGAGAGTTTCTTCATTTTCACAAAAACTCAAGCTGTAGAGTGGCTACAGGTCAGAAGCTGGTAATTCTGCAGCAAGTAACACACGCTTGCTGGCTCCTAAAATCCTGCTCACCATCTGATGGACACAAGTCAGGTATAATATGGAATACCCTTCGCTTTCCCAAGTGAATGTAACTTGTTAACAACACTCAAGAAACACATACCATTCAATTTAAAGCAGTCGCTTGATTAACACTCATCCAATAAAGCATTTACCTCTTTCACCATCAAGACAAAGTAGCATCAGTGTGTGCTGTATACAAGATACACTGCAACTCCTCTGGGCTACATTCAAATCCACCATCTCTACAGTTGAAGTACAAGGACAACTAATGGAGAGGAGCACTTGCATCTGTATAGTTATGTCTAAGTCATACACTATTCTGAGTTGGAACTATATCAACATTCCTTGCCTTTGGGTTAAAATCTTGACATTCCCTCTCTCAACAACCTTATGGGTGTACCTCTACTACATGCATTATGGTGGTTCATCGCCACTTTATCAAGGGCCATGAGGAATAGGCTATAGATCTAAGCTTTGCTATTGAAATTCACATTTCATGAATGAATACAATGATAATCTGAATATGAAGATGGGCCCCCATAAAGAATATTTGGATGACAATAGGATGATTAAATTTAGTTATAAAATTGTATGCAAATTTGAGGACTTTTAATGAGTGGTTTGATACAGTATTCTCCATCTTTCCAAAGTTTAGCTTTTTCCACAGCTATGATTTTGTCAGCCAAAGGAAATGTTCAACTCTTTATGTACCTGCAGTGCTCTAAGATGTCACAGTTTGAGCATATGCAAAGTGGAGAATATGCCAGTCTGCATGAGAGGAAGATTCTTATATACAATTGTAAGTGTAACCTTGCAGAGAAAACATTGATCCTTTCACTTCCTCCTTCAAAGAAGTGTGACAAAATCTAAGGGGTAGATTGTAAAAACATTTTTTCCAGCTAAATAATTCACATGAAATCTGTTAAACTGTCACAAGCAAAGGAATGTAACGCTGAAAATGCAAACGACTGACATGCGCTTTTACATTCATTGAGGTTATTGGCAAAAGAGTCAGTGGTAAGATTTTCTTCAGTGCAGTAAGCTGCTGTGATCTGGAATGCACTGTTTGAAAATTACTATTTAATCTGGAAGCAGATCCAAGAGCAGTTTTGAAAAGAACCTTGAATGGGAATAAAATTACAGCAGTGTGGGGAAAGAGCAAGACAGAATGTAGCAGTTGGTGTAATGTCAGTGTTTGGAAAGGTATTGAAATTTTATTTAAAGATATCATAGGAAAGCATCCAGCACCCTTTTCTTCATTTCTATGGCTAAGGAAGCTGTTACAATTGGTTGTGCAGTTTAATAATCCGTTCGACAGCTGAAGCAGTGTGAATGGTTGTGGTGCCACCAGGAATGTAACTGACAGGATGTAGGGCAAAGGTCTTGCCTTTGGATGGCCACAGTCACAATTTGACCAATTCCTCACATTCCACTCATGCAAAAAGTGGCCACATCGTCCCTCACCCATTCTCAAGTGACTGAGGCCTGTCCGTACTTACAATGGAAGGTTGGAAACTTTGAATTTCAACATTCAGTTCATCATCTGAAAGAATGAGTCTGTGCACTTATAAAATTAAAATTTCACAGCAGGTTGTTTAATAGTAGTAGTGATTATTAATACCTCTTTTAGAATTCATCCTGTCTTGAATGCAATAGCCCAACCTTTTTCAGCATCTTTAACAAGGAAACTACTGATAGGTGCCCCACATTTACACCATTGCAGTGAGTCTAGTAGCAACTGGTGCAGAGGTAATGTCCCTACCTCTGAGCCAGGAGGCCCAGGTTCAATCGCTAGAGGTGCGTAATAACATCTCTGAACAGGTTGTTTTGGATATATCAGAACTGAAATGCTGGTTCAGCTAGAGTTTAGTGCAGGGCATTGTTTTGACTAAACGTATTGAGTTTAGCAGCAATTGTTCTTAGGGTGCTTAGTATCCCTACCACTGAGCCAGTTCAAGTCCCAACTGCTCCTCATATATATAATATCATTTTTTGTATCTGAGTGCATCAGGATCTTGTGGCACAGTGGTAGTATCCCTGGCTTTGAGCTAGGAGGCCTTAGATCAAATCCCATCTACTCCAGAAGTGGAGTGACATTTCTGGACATGTTGATCATAAATATCAGAGCCTAGCATCATATACTGTCCTAATGTATCTGGCGGTCTTGACAAGCAGGGAATATCTAACACAAAACTGCAGCTGTTCTGAATTTAACAGAGAGTAATTGCATGCCACTCTGTTGTAGTGGCTGCGAGCCTCAGAGTTATTATTTTTGCAAGATTAAAGTCGACCTATTCTAAAAAAAAACTGCAGGATGATCACAGATAACTTTGAACAGAGTAGTGTGAGTTAGACAGCTGTATTGTTAATTAAGAATTTTTGAGGTCATTTAAATTAAAACACTCCATTTATTTTGGTAACTTTAAGGCCTGATGCAGAAATATTCAATAAAGAAAAAATGAAGATTACTTTAATCTTTACTTGACCCACACACTAAACCTTTTGACAGTAAAAGCAATGTGCCTTTATTTATTTAAGTGTTTCTTCAAAGGGAACACTATTATTTATCTGCCTGCAGCAGTAAAGGAAAATTAACAGCTCATTTTCCCGTATCCAATCAAAACCCTTTGCATTACTGTCTCTGGTGATATCTATCACAAACCACTTTCGAAATTGCTTCACAGCAGTTCTGCACCCCTCCTCTATTTCCATGTCAAGGAACCCCCTATTGGCAGTTATTAATGAGGCTAATGAAACTTATTAATGACTGAGTTAAGTTGCCCTATTTCTCCCTGAAAGTTACGGGCCAGGAGAAAGGAATGGATTGTGCATCAGATCCTGAGTTGGTTATAGGAACGTTTGTCAGTGTCCTTGGGCAATTTTGCAGGGTATTGATTCGTGAGGGAATGATGGTGAAGAAAATTATTGATTTTATTTATCAGTATAGCAATAAGCTTATACTCAATGTGAAATACAATACTGATAATGGACATGTTAGTGGGTCGTGGTGATATAACAAGATCAGTTTGAGATTTCTAAATACAGTTGACTGATGTATACTTCCAATTCA
>NC_057741.1:15835856-15849819 GCF_004010195.1 Chiloscyllium plagiosum | reverse complement strand
GCCTTTGCAATGTCCCCACATGTTTGGCCTCAAGGAGCCTCTTCTGCAGGTACAGAAACGACACACTGATGTCCTAAGGGACCCTTGCTCCTAATGCCGCTGCTGTCTCACCAGCACTGCCGAGGGTCCTGACTCTAGGCCTATCGAAGCTAGGAATCCCTTCCTTGGGCACCGATGCTGCTTCAGTTGCCAAGATTAGATTAGATAACTTACAGTGTGGAAACAGGCCCTTCGGCCCAACAAGTCCACACCGACCCGCCACCCACCCAGACCATTCCCCTACATTTACCCCTTCACCTGACATTACGGGCAATTTAGCATGGCCAATTCACCTGACCTGCACATTTTTGGACTGTGGGAGGAAACCGGAGCACCCGGAGGAAACCCACGCAGACACGGGGAGAATGTGCAAACTCCACACAGTCAGTCACCTGAGGCGGGAATTGAACCCGGGTCTCTGGCGCTGTGAGGCAGCAGTGCTAACCACTGTGCCACCATGAGCCACCGCTTCTAGTCTATCACAGCCAGGAGTTCCCACAAGTTGTTACACAGAAAGGGAGTAAAATTGAGGAGACATCTGTGCAGACTTTTGTGCTGACTGTTGACAATGTGATCTTAGACTTTCACACTTTCTTTCTTATTACCAAACCACTCCCAGTCGTAGTAATCTCCCCAGTTTTCTGGAAAACATGATAGACTGTTTAACACCATGTCGTGCTGCCAGGCTATACTGCTCAAGTGTTATTCTTGGAAAACTGTTGAACTGGAAAGAGATCCTTAGGGAATTTCCAACTTTGTGGAAATAGAACATGGAAAAATTAGTCTTTGTTCGAGAGGACATATGCTGAATATTTCTAACGATTCTCCCAATAACTTGAAATCTCTGCTGAGCTGCAGCTTGGGGGTTCTGTACACTTGGCTGAGGATTGAAAGCTGTTAGAGTCAGGAACGCATGTCACACATCACAATTAATTTGACGTTTTGTTTGAGATTCAGTAGAATTTGAGGCTTTGTTTTATCTAGCAAGTGCTTGGCCAAAAGGCAACACAGCTGCTTCATACAAGCTTCTTTATTCTTTTTGCCTCATGCTTGTAAATTAAGAATTAAGGGCAAAGCTTTGCTACTAATTATAATCCTGCATCTATGCTGCAGCAACGCAAATACAAGATGCACTGCATCGATGTAATGGAAATACTTCACTTAAAATGTCAAAGGACCATTTTTGAAATTACATGTAATGAGTACCAGTGGGAAACTTCATAAATTAACAAAAATTATAGACTTGTGAAGTACACTAATGGTGTTATGTGTCTGGGGTTTCTCAGGTTCAGTGTGGAAGCAGGTCCTTGTTCATTTTATCCAGACACTGCCTTTACTTTGCTTATTAACTAGACAATTTGTAGCGATGTGTAGGACCGCCCAGAGAATATCGTTCTCTAGATTTTAAATTCCTGATTCTATTACACACATTCATGTAAACTCACTCAGGTTTAGTTTGGGCACCAGCTCATTGTAGTTAAGTTACTGGACACGAGAGTCCCAGACTGATAATCCACAGATCTATTTTCAAATCCCACCTTACTCCTTTATGAATTAAATTTAAATAAAATTATCTGTAAGCAATAATAAGGCTAGTAACAGTGAAAGGATAATGGAATGCTAAGTGATGTGTTTAAGTTAATTTAACGTAATAGGGTAGATAAAGGGAAATTATTTTCTTTGAAGACAAAGTCTAGAACAAGATGGTGTAACTTTAGAATTCAATCAAGACTTTTTCAAAAGTGGTGTCAGGAAGCATTTTGTTACAAAGGGTAATAGCAATCTGAAACACTTTCCCCAATTGGTGAACCTCGCCAATTAAGGAATACAGAACAAAAGTGGCTTAATCAGCCATAATTAAACTGAATGACAGATCAGGCTTGAGGGGTTGAATGGGTGATTAAAGAGAAAATAGGCCAGATTTGGTAAAGACTGTCAGGCCTTTGATGTGAAGGGCAGTGTTTGTCACTGGCCACCCGGGTGTTTTCCTATCTTCCTGGTGGTGGAATTTGAATAAAGATTTGTGCACTTTGTGTCTTTCACTGTGTCTCACACCTGCACACACACACCATGGGTGCTGGGGATAAAATAAGCACTACCGCACTTAGGTGGTAGTGTGGGGGTTAATTTGAAAAAAGAAAAAAAATATAAAAGAGGACATCAGAGGTGGGCACCGCAGGGAGTGGAGTGCATCATTTCTCCCTCCAACTCTATTAAAGAAAAAAAAGAAGGAAAGACTGTCAGGCTGTGTTGCTGCAGTTTTTAACTAGCAGGGCTGACTCCTGACTGCTCTGATGTGGCCTTACAGGCTTCTTGCCTGTTTGAATGAGTCATGATGTCATTCAGTCACATACAAAGATTGGAATAGTTAGGGCAGTTTTCCTTTTGAGAAGAGAAATTTGAGAGGAGTCTCGATCGAGACCTTGCATTAAAAATCAGGAGGCATCTAGATCATTTGCACTGGGAGAAGCTGTTTCCAGTTGTGGAAGGGTTGAGAAACAAATGGTGAGGTGACTGGGAAAAAATGCAATGACGAAATGAGGCAGAACTCTTTCTGTGAGTGATTAGGATCTGGAGTACACAGGCTGGGAATATGGTAGAGGTGGAGTCAGTTGAAGCTTTGCAAAGGGAATTTGATCACTATCTAGACAGGAGAAAATTGCAGGTTTATGGGGAAAAGACAGAGTGGCATTAAGTGAATTTCTTCTTTGAACAGATATGCCAGGCTGAATGGCCTCCTGTTCTGTAGCCATTCATCAGTCTACGAACCTGATTTTTCTTTTATCACACAGGAAAGATTCAATTCTTTTCATAGTTTAAGTAAAAATGTTCAATTTCTGCCATGATTTAATGGTACAATGGTATTTCACTAATAAAACACCTTTTCTCAATTTTGTTTTAATTCATTCACAGGATCCAGTGACTAGGCCCACATTTATTGATTATCCTGGGTGACTATGTGCATAAGGTCACAAACTGTTGATGGAGCATATAATTACCTCAGCTTTCTTAATCGGACCACCGAGGACTGGAGCAAGGGAGTTGCACTGAATTTGGACAAGATACTATGCAGACCTTAGCTGGAGTATTATGTACAGTTTTGGCACCATATGGCATGAAGGGTGTGAATGCATTGGAGGGAATAAAGGAATGGCTTGCGAGAATGGTCCCAGTGATGAGACACTTCAGAGATGAGGATGGATTGGAGAAGTTGGAATTGTTCTCCTTGGACAAACGAAGTTAAAGGATGATTTGACAGTTTCAAAGATCATGAAGGGTCCAGAGTGGATGGGGAGAACCTGTTGCCATTCATAAAAGAACTGTTGCCATTCATAAAAGAGAAGACAGCTTTTTTTAATAGCAATTTACAAATGCAATGTGATAACATTTTTCACAAAGCAAATAATAGTCAGGAGATATGGTGGAAGCAGGTACAATGGAGACAGTCATAACATGCTGCAATTATTTCTATTCAATTCTGCGTGGTTATGGGGAAAAGGCAGGAAAATGGCAGTAGGTTATAATGCTTTGCTGAGAGCTCATATAGATATGAAGGGCTGAATGGTCTCCTTCATACTGTGACAATTCTGTGATTTGGGCTGGATGATTGGTTATTTCTGATGAAAAGTGAGGTGCTTTATGAACTTACCTGCATGTTCCACAATACAGCTAGTGAAAAATGCTGGAAATGTTTTGAAGGGGAGAGTAATAAAGCTTCCAGCCCCTTTTCAACCTCCCATAACAGTCAGTCAATCTATTGCGCCACTGTCCCTACGATGTCATATCTTTGCATTCATCATCAAGAAGGACATCAAGAATTAGCAACTCAAGGAAGTCCTGCAAACCATTTAATAGTTTATGCCATTATGATGATTTCCCTTTTCCATGTAACCTGACGTCAAACGCTTATATGTGCTCACTCTTGCTGAATTAGCTTCTCTTACACTGTCACTACTTCTACATGGTGCATCCCTGTAGCTTCTGCAGAAGTACAGGCAGGCTTCACAGATGCTGCTCTGACCATGGATGCTTTTGATGCCTTCCCTTTGCATATTGGAGCCATGGAAGACCCCAGCAAAGATTGCTTTACATGCACTTCTGCAGGAGTGGGATCTGCTTTCAGATGAGAGACGTTATTGGATACTGACTGAAGTGGGGAGGGTGGAGCAGGGTGAGGGGGAATGCTGAGTGAAAAGTGGGAATCTTTGGAAAGGAGTTCTTGCTTCAATGCCTTTCCTTTTGTCAACATTCCCCTCCAAGGCTTGTGCCACTGAGCCGCTTCGAGTTGACCAGTGACACATTCCAATGTCAATGCTACCTATTAAAGGTGGTGGGCATCTTCTGTCACATCCTGTACTGACTTATTTGAAACTGTTGAGGCTGTAACACCCTAGAGAGTAGGTTATTTCTGCAATTGTTGTTACTTCTCAATTACTACTGAGAGGCACTCCATTCTCTTTGTTACTGTGGAGAGACTCAATGGCACGATTTTCAGTACCTTGTACCTTTTTTGTTTCAATGATGGCCCCTACAAATCAGGATCTGTTTAGCTGAGTAGGGCATGAGGAAGATTGTGCCCACTATTCCTCAGCGTGGATTGACTGTAGTTTTCTCTGATGCCAATATATGCCTTGTGGATTGTGAATCACCATGTGAAAACCCAGCTTGCCATCAAACTGGACCCACTGGTGTGTTTTGGCACTTGTGTATGACTGTACAACCTGTAGCAATGCAACATGAAGGAACCCGATCTCTAATTAATATCAGAAATCATGCCCACAGACCAATATCCAATGCATGAGTACAAAAGACCTAGATATGAATTTAGTCCTGGCAAAATGAGAATCGCCAAACTGAGGCCTCCCATATTTCAAGCATCCATAAATAAGTCAGCAGCATGGAGATACTTTCATGGAGATGTGTTATGATGTACCAATATAACATATTGATTGGGAGAAAATGAGGCTTGAATCCAGGCTTCCTGGTCCAGAGGTAGGGACACAGCACTGTATCATCCTTCGCCGCCCCCAGCAGCCTCCAACTCCACCCAAAGTTAGCATGTGTCAGAGATATTTATATATCTTTCAACCAGCATCTGCAAGATTATAGTACCTGTCTATCATGGGCACAGATGTGACTTATCTTCACACTTGTGCCTTTGCTTCTGTGGGGTGTACAATTTGAGGTGGGCCAGGTTCAGTCCTCTTCCATCTCCTTTTTTGTCTTGCTCCCTCTTCTCCTAGAAAGGGGAATAATGCAGAGATCTGTGATTATTTGAAGGTCATTTATTCAGTGATGGATGCTGTGCATTTGGTGGTGGTTATCAGACTGTTGTATTACATTACATGAGGATTGGGCTGGCAATAGTGGATGTATTAATAGGGAGGTGAAGAGGTGAACAGAGAGTGCATAATTAGTGACAGTAAAATTTAAGTAGGCATCATGACTGAGGTAGAGGGTGGTGGAGTAATAATTGTATTCCAAACTGTTAGTGAAAATAATCTTCCTCCGTTTCTGACTGTGCACAGTAGTAAGTTAAGTATCATTAAATCTGGGTACTGGCATTGCACAACCTGAATTCTTGTTTCCTTATTAAAACCTCCTGGCTACTCCAAAATAAGATTTTGCATTGGCCTTTAAATAGTGGTGTTGAGATTATCATGTGGGCACATAGCAAACTCGCTGTGTTGAAGATGTGAAAGACAGCAGGAAGCATTAATTTTCTTCCTCCCCTTTCTCTGGAATCTGACTTTGCATTAATGGGTTGGGGAGGGGGTGTTGCACTATTTCAGTCTTTCTTTTGATGCTGAGCAGTCTGCAGGAAGGTAATAGGGAATCATAGGACAACTAGAAAATAGGAGGTACTGCTGTGAGTAATTGAGACATAGGTTAGTTAATGGAGAGTTAACACAGATATGCAGGAATGACAGATGGTCCTTGCAGGAGACTGCTAAACTGTCCATTTAAAAACACAGAAGCCATTGCTGTAGTGAAATGCTTCACTAAATATTCATTGCACAAAGAAAAATGGGGTACCCCACCAGCAAAACAACCTCATCTCAGATAGAATAGAGTGTAGAAGGAGACCATTCAAATCCACACCAATCTTCTGGAGACCATCCCACCCAGACCCAGCCCACCTATCCTATAACCCTGTATTTCCATTGGCTAGTCCACCTAACCTGTACATCCCTGGACACTTTGGACAATTTAGCATGGCATATCCACCTAACCTGCACACCTTTGGACTGTGAGAGGAAACTGGAGCACCCAGAGTAAACCCACACAGGTACAGGGAGAATGTGCAAACTCCACACAGATAATTGCGCAAGATTGGAATCATACCTGTGTCCCTGGTGCTGTGAGGTAGGAGTAGTAAACACTGAGTCATTGTGTCACCCTATATTTGAAAGTCCAAGGCTGAAGTTTTCAATGCTAGTTCAATGGACAAAGAATCCCTGAGGAGACAACCAAATCTCATTGCAATCTGAGAGGTTTACTTTTTAGTTTGGAAAATTGCTCATGTAACTCCTTTGTTCAAAAAGGAAGGGGCTGACACCCAGAAACTACAAGCCTGTTAAGTTAACCTCTGTCATAGGGAAAACATTAGAAGATATTATTAAAGACTTTATAACAGGGCACTTGGATAAGTTCAAGGTAATCAGATAGAATCAACATGATTTTTTCAAAGGGAAATCATTCCGAACTAATTCATTGGACTTCTTTTGAAGAAGTGACTTGTTCTGTAGATAAAGGGGAACTAGTGGCTGTGTTGTATTTGGTTTTTCAAAAGGTATTTGATGCGCTACATCAAGGTTTGTGCAGAAAATAAAACTCATTGTGTAGAAGGTGACATATTGCCTTGCTAACAGGCAGCAGAGAGTAGGAATAAATGGGTTATTTTCAGCCTGGTAGATGTCACAGGGATAGATGGGCCACAGGGGTTAATGATGCTGCCTCCACTCTTTATAACCTTATACAAATGATTGGATTAAGGGACTACAGGTATGGTTACTAGACTTGCTGATGAAACAAATATAGGCAGGAAAGTGAGTTGTGAAGAGGACATGTGGAGTGTACAGAGGGACATAGATAAGTTAAGTGAGTGGAAAAAGATCTGTCCAATGTGGAAAGGGGTGAAATTGTCCACTTTGGCAGAAAAGTAAAAGAAGCATATCTCAATGGTGAGAGGTTGCGGTGCCCCAAGATGCAGAGATCTGGATGTTTTAAATATATGAATCAAAGTCAGTCTACAGGTACAGTAAGAAATCAGGAAAGCTAACAATATTAGTTTTATTATGAGGGGAATTGATTGCAAGTAAGGCATACTTTAGTTATACAGAGCATTGGTGAGACCACATTTAGAGTACTGTATGCGTTACTGCTCATTGTATGTATGAAAGGCTGTTAATGCATTGAAAGCAATTTAGAGGAGAGTTAGTAAGCTACTATCTGGTATGAGCAGATTACTTTACCAGGAAAGGTTAGATCAGTTGGGCCTGTACCCTTTGAAAGTTTAGTGTTAGAGGTGTATTAATTGAAACATACAATCCAGAGGGTCCTTGACCAGGTGGATGTGGAAAGGATGTTCTTGTGGGAGAATTTAGAACCAAGGGGTCATAGTTTTATAAATAAAGGGTCACCCATTTAAAACAGACAAGGAAAATGTTTCATTTCTCTTGAAGGGTTGTGAGTTTTGGAATTCCTTCCTCAAAAGGCAGTGGATGCAGAATTGTTAAATATTTTTAAAGCTAAAGTGGATAGATTCCTGCTTACCAAGGGGATGAAAAATGTTCAGGTTATGCAGGAATGGAGAGCTGATGTTAAAATCAAGTGAGCCATGATCTTATTGAATAGCAGGGCAGGCTCAAAGAAATGAGTAGCGTTCTTTTATTTATTGTATGTATTTTCATAATTGAAAACTCTGCAAGAGAACCGAAGCAGTGGCATGAGATCAGTGTTGGTAACACAGTGTTGGTTGAACATTGTGCTCCATTTGCTCCATGTGTCTAGCGACAAATTTTCAGGGATTCAGCTGCTGTTAAAAATGTCATTCTTGGATGTAGAGGCAAGGCTCTTCTTCAGGGGGTGAAGTTGTAGAGCTAGTCAAGATGTTGATTTTGGGAACAATATCTATTAGCCTATTGAAAACCAGTTGCAAGATGAAATTGGAAACAGATGGTCCATCTGCTCTCTGACTGGGAATAATGCATGAAACAGTGGGAAACAACAGAGAAAATAAGTAAATGAATACTTTTGAGAAAAACAAAGGATTGATCGTATTTCATATCCACTAGATGGCATTATTGTAACTTCCCTGAATCCCAGTCTATTTGGCACACAGCTAAATCGTGTAAATACTGTGCAAGCACCTCAGGGTCTGAACATTGATGTTTGCAAATCACTACAAACAATATGCATTTTTGAATAATCATCATTTTACAAATGAGGAATTATTTGACACATGCAATCTGAGGATGGCTCACTTTTTGTGAGATTGGATTTTGTATTTACATCTAGTAAATTTAAAATGAAACTAATTAAAAATATACTATGAAATGAAGACAAATGTTGTTCTTGGAGGAGTGACCACTTATTTTATTCAACTATGTAGAAATTTTTAGTGGCTGGAAGAAGTCAATAATATAAAGGAAATGGACAAGGTTTATTCCTAAGGATTGCTTATTTATTGTGTTGAGATGTAACTTCACATTTAGGATTACTGGGAAGATGGTTTTCTGTCTACAAATGCTGGGATGGGGGCTGCTGAATTTGCCAGTGTTTTAAATGGATTCAACATGGGATATTGGAAATTATTGGAACACAGTGGCTCAGTGGTTAGCACTGCTGCCTCAGAGTGCCAGGGACCTGAGTTCGATCCCACTCTTAGGTTGACTGTCTTTATGGAGTTTGCACATTCTTTCTGCATCTGTGTGGGCTTCCACTGGGTGCCCTGGTTCCCTCCCCAGAGTTCAAAGATGTGCTGATTGAGTGGAATGGCCACACAAGGTTGACCAAAGTGTCTGGGGATGTGCAGGCTAGGTGGGTTAGCCATTGGAAATGTAAGGTTACAGGGATAGGGAGTCTGGGTGGGATCCTTTTCAGAGAGTTAGCATGGACTTGATGGACCAAATGGCCTGCTTCTATACTTCAAGAATTCTATGATCTCCAGGACTGGGGGGAACTGAGAGATGATTGGCAGACTTTGGAGCACTCTTTTATATTAATGGCTTGCCTGCAGTGTTCAATATTGAGAGGGCATGGTTTATTGAGTATCCAGAGATGGGACCAAGCTGCCTTTGATTTATTTGATTTGTCTAGTGGTATCCACTTGCATTCCTAACTGTGAGGCTCTACTGTGAGTTTCTGTGGTATACTTTGTGACATCAGGAAATTCCTATTCTCCATTGTCAACCAGATATAGTCTATTTTCTTGAACTAAGGGCATATGGTAAAACTATGTTGAATTTTTAATTTGTATCACCTAAATACTATTCAACAGCACATATAGTGTTAATTGTACGTTTTTTTGGTTAGCAAGGTCTGCAAGGTGCAGTATGTATATATAACATTGCTGCACGCAAAGGTCAATTCCTCTGCATTGGATTATAGTCTGTTGCACAAATATGTCCTCATGAATTAATGTAGGTTGAATACAGCGACGTACATTCCAGTCACTGCAGATGGATTGAAAGAAAGGACAGACATCTTTGTCACTGTCAATGATTG
This sequence comes from Chiloscyllium plagiosum, assembly GCF_004010195.1. Lineage (NCBI taxonomy): Eukaryota > Metazoa > Chordata > Chondrichthyes > Orectolobiformes > Hemiscylliidae > Chiloscyllium > Chiloscyllium plagiosum. The sequence goes on along the minus strand of NC_057741.1, from coordinate 15,840,051 downwards.
ACAATCCATTTATCTTTGAAAGGGGACAGTCGTTTTTTTAATTTCAAAAGTGGTCCCATCCCACTTGACAGATCAAAGAATCAGGCTGTAAGATTCAGTATTTTATTGACAGTTTATGTCCATGATCTTTGAGATGGGGATGTGTCAATGAATAAACGTAGTCCTCTTTGATGAACTGCCTGGTGGTCAGAGCAATCCCATCATGCGATTACACTGCGGCAGTCTCCGGTGAGTAGCTGTACAGCATGGACTTACAGCTCTTTGTTTTAGAGTGGGTCAGGCAGCTGAATGGTTTTTTAAAAATGATGACACTTCCAACAGAAAGCAAAATGCTTAACTCTGGAGATTGTGCTTCCTGTTGTGCCACACTATTTACTGAGCAATACATTTACTCCAAAAGTAATTCCACTGCTAAATAGTCAAAATCTTCCTTAAAAAAAAATCAAATTCCCAGGAAAGTTGCCTTTGCACATGCATTGAAGCTGCAAATTAATATGAAACATTCAGGCAAAAGGTTTTTAGTTTAGATTGACATTGTGTTGGTGTAGTCTTAGTAGGCTGAATGGCCTGTATCTGTGCTGTGCTGTTCTTTGTTCAATGTAAAACTGGTTATTTTATCAGCAATGTAAACCGTAACTGACATTTTAAAAAATCTATCTTTTCCAGGAAGTATGCACCCTAGGTAAGGCATTTGTTGCCCATTTCCAATTGCCTTTGAACTAAAGGACTTTCTAGGTTAATTCTGAAGAATTAAGCATTAACCACACTGCTGTGGATTTGGATTCAGATGTAGGCCTGACCAGGTAATAGTTACAGATTTCCTTCCGTAAAGGGCATTAGTAATACAAATGGGTTTTTGAGACTGCAGTGATGACTATGAAACTATGATTGACAGAGACTCATGGGATATAGGTGTCACTGCTTAGGCTAGCATTTGAAAGCGGTAGTGAGCTGCCTTCTTCAGCCAATTTATCACATGTGCTGTAGATAGATTCACAGTGCACCAGGATTTTATTTCAGTGACAGTGAACAAACAGCAATATGTTTCCAAGTCAGGATGGTGAGTGGCTTGGAGGAGAACTTGCAGTCAAAGGTGTTTCTAAGTATTGTCTGCTGTTGGCCTTCTGGATGGAGTTGGTCATAGGTCTGGAAGGTGCGGTCAAAGGATCTTTGATAAATTGCTGCAGTGCATCTTGTAGATAGTAATCTCTGTTGCTATTGAGAATCAGTAGTGAAGTGACTGAATGTTTGTAGGTGCTGAGCTAATAAAGCAGGCTGCTTTGTCTTGGATGATGTCAAGCTTCTCAGTGTTGGAGCTGCACTCATCCAGACAAGTGGGGAGTATTTCACCACAGTCCTGACTACAGCCTTGTAGATTTTGGACAGGCTTGAGGGAGTCAGTACATTTTGATATCATCCCTGTGACTATGCTTCATGATCTGCACGCTACCAGAGCAAATAGCTTCCCTCTCCCAATCTCAGCAAATTCTTATTCCTTTTAAACTACCTCAAATAGATTATAGAGTCATAGAGATGTACAGCATGGAAACAGACCCTTCGGTCCAACCCGTCCATGCCGACCAGATATCCCAACCCAATCTAGTCCCAGTGCCAGCACCTAGCCCATATCCCTCCAAACCCTTCCTATTCATATTCACAAGAGAATTCAAGCTTGATCTATGTAACCAGTCCTTGTAATCCTAACCCTGATATCAGAGAATAACATTGAGACATGTGACCTTTTTATTCTGAAGAAAAACTTCTTTTTAGAAAAGTACTGAATACTTATGGAATTGCTAAGCTCAGAATGAGATCACCTTGGTAAAGAAACTGGCTTCTTTCTCTCTGGTAAAATACTTAAACAGCCCTTACAAAAGTCGAGTTTCTATTTTGACTGTGTAAGTTGATAGGATGGTGCCTTATGTACCCTTTTATCCATGCTTGTGTCTAGTAGTGGTGAGTAAATGGCCCTCAGAAGTAACTTCGAGCTAATATGATGGTTAGCACATAGGTAATCTCCCTGGCATCTTGGGTGCCTGCCCTATTTTCAACATGTGATTGGCATAGGGTAGACTGTCAGGCCCTAGAAATAGTGTATGAATGAGAGCTCAGAGACAGGGTGCATTCGTCATCAGGAAGCCATTCCCTTAAGGTGGAAGATGGGCCAGGGAAAATGAAGGAAGATCAGGGAAAGACATCTCAACATTAAATATTCTGGTCATTCTCCTATGTTGTTAAACTTGAGAGGGTGCAGAAAGGATTTACAATGATGTTATTGAGACTGGAGGGTTTGAGCTACATGGAAATGCTGAATAGGCTGGGGCCTTTTTTCCCTGGAGACTGAGCACTGACCTTATTGAGGTTTACAAAATCATGAGAGGCATTGATGGGTAAATAGCTAAGGCTTATTTCCTAGGGTGGTGTCCAAAACTAAAGGACATAAGTTCGAGGTGAGAGGGGAACGACTTAAAAAGGGATAACTTTTCCACACAGAGGGTGGTGCATGTATGGTATGAGCTGCCAGAGGAAGTGATGGAGGCTTGTACAATTACAACATTTAAAAGGCATTTGAATGGGTATAAGATTAGGAAACATTTAAAGGGATATGGACAAAATGGTGGCAGATGGGACTAGGTCAGATTGGGATGTCTGGTCAGCACAGATGTGTTGGACTGATGGGTCTGTTTCCATGCTGTATGACTCTGATGAGCTTTCAATTCCAGATTTTTAAGGATATGAGCTTGAATTTCAGTTATCTTGGTGGAATCCTGGACCTCTGGATTAAAAGTGCAATGACAGCATCAATTTTTCATCTTCCTGTCTGTTTAACAGGTGAAAAATGAGCATATATTTTAGGGTGTATTGTTAGAGAGAAAGCAAATGTTGCATATTGAGAGAGTAAACAAGGATGTAATTGACTGTTTTCTATTATTTACTGTTCATGTACCTATCTGTTGATTTAGTCTGTCTTTGAAGGGAAAGTCATGTAAAAACACACCCTATACTACAGTCATTGATGTATAGAGTGAGCATCCAATGCTTTAATTGTGGAATTACTTAACTAACAGTTTAAGTGAAAATGATGCACTCCAGACCACTGGGGACATAAGATCTACTTAGAAGATTGACATCTGAACTTCTCAAATATAGACCCAAAAATATGGGTATCAGCGATCAGTGGAACAATGGACAAAAGCATCTGTCGACTGCTTGATGGAGCTCACAGCTGGAACTGAGAATCCAGGTCAAAGAGATGTGAAAGTATTAAGACCATAAGACCATAAGACATAGGAGTGGAAGTAAGGCCATTCGGCCCATCGAGTCCACTCCGCCAGTCAATCATGGCTGATGCGCATTTCAGCTCCACTTACCAGCGTTCTCCCCGTAGCCCTTAATTCCTCGAGACAACAAGAATCTATCAATCTCGGCCTTGAAGACATTTAGCGTCCCGGCTTCCACTGCACTCCGTGGCAATGAATACCACAGGCCCACCACTCTCTGGCTGAAGAAATGTCTCCGCATTTCTGTTCTGAAATGACCCCCTCTAATTCTAAAGCTGTGCCCAAGGATTCTAGAATCCCCACCTAACAGAAACAAAAACCCAGCATCCACCCTTTTCAAGCCATGCATTCTATTGTAAGTTTGTATTGGATGTCCCCTCAATGTTCTAAACTCTAATGAATACAATCTCAGGATCCTCATCAGTTCATCATATGTTAGGCCTAGCATTTCAGGGGTCATCCGTTTGAATCTCCACTGGACATGCTCCAGTGCCAGTATGTCCTTCCTGAGGAGTGGGGACCAAATCTGGACACAGTACTCCAAATGGGGCCTAACCAGAGCTTTATAAAGTCTTAGTAGTACATCTCTGCTGTTATATTCCAACCCTCTTGAGATAAGAGACAACACTGCATTCGCTTTCTTAATCACGGACTCAACCTGCATGTTTACCTTTAGAGAATCCTCGACTAGCACTCCCAGATCCCTTTGTGCTTTGGCTTTATTAATTTTCTCACCATTTAGAAAGCTTTTATTCTTTTTGCCAAAGTGCAAGACCTCGAACTTGCTCACGTTAAATTCCATCAGCCAAATCCTGGACCACTCTCCCAACCTGTCAAGATCCTTCTGCAGCCTCCCCACTTCCTCAGTACTACCTGCCTGTCCACCTAACTTCGTACCATCGGCAAACTTCGCT
>NC_057741.1:15806580-15833607 GCF_004010195.1 Chiloscyllium plagiosum | reverse complement strand
AAACATTCTATCCTGCTGCTTATCTTGCCATTTACCTCCATACTCCCTGTTGCTTTCACTTTCCCTTCCCCCCAACTCAGAAGTTTAAAGTCCTACTGACCACCCTATTTATCCTCTTCGCTAGGACATTGGTACCTGATCGGTTCAGGTGGAGACCGTCCCAACGGTACAGATCCCCCCTGTTCCAGAACTGATGCCAATGCCCCATGAAGTGGAATCCCTCTTTCCCACACCAATCCCTTAGCCATGTGTTTACTTGCCTAATTTTCTTGTCCCTATGCCAATTGGCACGTGGCTCGGGCAGTAATCCGGAGATTATGACCCTTGAGGACCTGTGCTTCAATTTCCTGCCTAGTGCTTTGTAATGCCCAAACAGGTCCTCCACCCTAGTCTTGCCTATGTTGTTGGTACCAACGTGGACCACAACAACTGGATCCTCCCCCTCCCGCTCCAATATCCTTTCAAGACGGTCGGAGATGTCTCGCACCCTGGCACCGGGCAGGCAACACACCATGCGAGACTCCCGATCCGGCTTGCAAAGGATACTATCTGTCCCCCTAATTATAGAATCCCCTATAACCACTACTTGTTTGAATATATTTTTGATACTTTGTACTTTAGCATAGTGGAACAAGAAAAATCATATTAACACTTTTTGCCATTGATATTTGGCTGACTGAGAAAATGTCTAGTTGAGGACCAGGATCTAAAACACCATAATCTTAGTGTTGGCCAGTGGGCCCAGTGATCCCCACACTCCTATACACTTTGGCGATTTGGGTGATCCACTGCAGGTGTTGCGAGAAAATACTGAATAAATACCATCTTATTCCTTTGCAAGATCCTCTAAATCTTAAAAAAAAGCCATTCAACAGCAATGTCCTCCCCCAAGTCTAGATTAGAGTGGTGCTGGAAAAGCACAGCACCAGCAGGTCAGGCAGCATCCGAGGAGCAGGAAAATCGATGTTTCGGGCAAAAGCCCTTCATCAGGAATCGCTTTTCCAGCACCACTCTAATCTAGACTCTGGTTTCTAGCATCTGCAGTCCTTGTTTTTACCTATGTCCTCCCCCAAGCCAACTTGCCAAGCATCAATCACAACCAACCAAGACATTATCTGACATCATATTCCTGAAGTAGTTGCTCTATTTTAAACTTGGTCACAAGAAATTTGCACAAGGACAGTGGAAATGCTTTAGAGATATCCTCATATCTTCTTGAAGAGGTCAAACAGGCCAACCAACTCATTCATGATCTCGAGGAACAGATAAAGAAGGAAATCATACACTCATTTCTATATATTTGCAAATTTAATAAACTAGAGTCAGTCGAAATAAATGACTTGTATGTATGGGCAGATAAAGATATCAGGAATCTGAAATAAAACAGAAATATTCGTTAGATCTGGCAGCATATGTGGAGAGACAAATACAGCAAATGTTCCAGATCAATTTGATTCTGGCCTGTGGTGACTTCAACAGGCACAGTATTGATTTTCACTTGTGCGCCAATGACAATCAGCTCTATTTCACCTCCCAGCTCTCTCAACTCCTCTAATTATTCAATTATCCATCTGATTATCTGACATCCAGTAATGGATAGGCTGGAATTTCTTCCAAGATGCTGTGAAGATTGGAGCCATTATTTTTGGTCCCCCTTCCAATCTCCATTCTTTAGCTTCCAACTTCTGGAAATAGAACAATTTATTTCCAACTTTAATGTCACATTTGATCCTGAGCTAAGCTTTCAAATTCATATCATTATTAAGGTGGACTATTTCCCCTCCTGTAAATCACCTGACTTCCCTTGGTTCAGCTCATTGATTGTTGAAATCTTCATTCCTGCTTTTATCACCTTTAGTTTCAAACGTTAAAAACACTCCTGGATACCTGTATCCTCTCTCTGTATGTGTGAAGTAATCTAAAGCACTGCTGTTCATACCTCAACTCTCAGAAGTCCCATTTGTTCATGACTGTTGTGCTTACTGACTTACTTTGGATCACAGACAAACAGCATCTTGACTTTTAAAGTGCTCATTCTTATTTTAATATTCCTCCATGGCTTTGCCTCTCTCTATCTCCATAAACATCTCCAATTCCATAGTGTTCCAAGAAAGTTGGATTCATCTAATTTTGGTTTCTTCTTCTCTTTAATATTCCCAATTTGAATTGTTCCCTTCCACGCTGTGCATTCACTTATGTCTGCTCCACGTTTTGCAATACTTTCTCTACACTTTTCCACTTGTCTATCTCGTTCCTTTCCTTGCAAGCACTCCTTAAAATTTATGTCTTTGACCATGAGCTTTGGTCATCTGATCTAATATCTTACATGGTTTGATGAACAGAAATGTTAATTGTTTCTCTCTCCACATATGCTCTCAGAACTGTTCAGTATTTTGAACAGTTTTATGCACGTGGTGTCAGATGTCTGGGATGATCAGATTACATTCACTCCTTTCTCCAAATCATTCAGCCATTTTTGAAAGTGTCAGAATTTGAAGGGGTCTTTAGCAATGGTTATTTTGCTTCATTTTGAGTTGTTAATATGAATGTATATGCAAACATTTAACAAGTCATTAATTTGTAGCTTGCCTGGATATGGGGAGGTGATTGATAAGCGAGTTATTGTGTATTTGTTTCTTTTTGAGGGATGATAGTTAGCTTACTGACCAGCGGAACTACATTTAAGATAAATATATTGGTCAATAAGCATCAACATGATATATCAAGCTAAATTATCTGTCCAGCTAGCATTTTGTTTCTGTTATATGTTTTGACAGTAAAACAGTTATGCATGCACAGCAATAGAAATGTTGAAATTTGTTGTTCCCAGTTTAATTATTATCTGATGTGGAGGTGGAGTGCTCATAGTCCCCTGTTGATTGATAATTTGCATCAGTGTAATTGAGTTGTAGAGCTAAAGATCTGTCTGTCTCCACAGTTTATGATGTTCTTTGTAAGACTTGAATACTTGAAGACTTTGCTGCTGCCGGGCTGAATTGAATTTTTGCAGTTTCTCTATTTTCTCCTTTCTGCTACTCTGGCACATAATACATAACTCTAATGAAATTGCAGAACCATACATGAGTGTTGCTTGAAGGAATAATATGATTATAATGTTTTAAGCAATTTACACCACCAGATGACAGATGTGTAAACCAATGCAATAGTTGACTCCCGCATACAAAGCCATGACATATCAACTCATTTTTATTTAATATACACATTTTGTATGTGTGTATATATCTATGCACAAAAATACACACTTCTTGATATCCTGTAGTTTTATATTGGTAAGTATTTTTAAAATATAAAGAATCATTTAATTCTGCTCTTAAGCCCTTTCAAGAAGTGAGACCATGCCCACAGACTTCTGATTCAATTATTTTTCCTGTCCTATTAGATACTGTACATCAAAAGCAACCATGTCTAGTAAATAATTTTTTATAAGGAGTTGACTTCAATGGGTGCTGATTTGGAGTAAGAGGTGAATATACTCTGACCATCCCAGACATCCAACAGCTGCAGAGTGAAACACACAACTGGAGAAAAATGCTGGAAACTTGTCACCTCGGATTATGATCCTTTGGAGAATACAATTATCCCAGCAACTGCATGAAAGGGGTATATTAGCCACACTTGTCAGGAGGTGTTTCCTAAACTAGATTTTGAGATGGACTGACGAGGGATACAGGATATATCTGTACTTCCTGCCACATCCCAGTAAGGATTAAATGCTGAAAATATTGGAGGATTGAAATATCAACAGCTTACCAGTGATAGTTTGGTGTCCAGTGTAAAACGCATTTGGTTTTCATTTCATCAATTGCAAAGATCCAGATCATGAGGCTTTGAGGAATCAGCTATGTGTTGGGTTCTACATGTCTGTGAAAATAGCAGCATCACTGGAGGGGACAGGCTATTCCTGTTTCTCTCCCCTCCACTTTCTTTCATGGGATGTGGGTGTCATTGGCAAAGTCAGAATTTGGTGCTGATCCTTAATTTGCTTGTGAACTGGGTGGCTTGCTAAACCCTTCAAATGAACAGCCAACAACACTGTTGTGGATTTAGAGTCACATATAGGCTAGACTAGGCAACAGCAGCACAGATTTCATTACAACAATCATTGGTAAGTCCATGGTCACCATTACTGAAGCTAATTCTCATTTCCTGATTTTATTCGCTGAATTTAAATTCTGCTATGGTGGGATTTGAATCCATGTTCTCTTAGGGCTTTTCTATTATTAATCCAGTGATATGACCACTACACCACTGTCTTCCCCATAATATTTTGGCAAAATTCAGTAGTAGATCCCTAAGTTAGGAACAGGTGCAATTGATAAGAGTTACAACATGTACAATAAAAATCAATGCTCAGAGTATATTTGAGAATATTAAGTTAAGCATCGATAAGTTGCAGAAAAAATGAACATCCCCTCGGCAAAAATACAGAAGCGAAACGAATTTCAGAAAAAATGTAGATGACGTTGGTTCGGCCACTTTTGGAATGTTGCGTGCAATTCTGGCCTCATTCCTATTGCAAAAATGTTGTGAAACTTGAAAGGGTTCAGAAAAGATTTACAAGGGTGTTGCCAGGGGCAGAGGGTTTGAGCAATAGGGAGAGGCTGAATATGGATGGGTATATGGATAGGAAGGGTTTAGAGGGATATGGGCCATATGCTGGCAAATAAGACTAGATTAATTTAGGATATCTGGTTGACATGGACGAGTTGGACCAAAGGGTTTGTTTTTGTGGATGTTGTTAGTGAGGGACAGGGACTCTTAAAATGTTTAAGTAGTTGATTTTATTGGGAAATGAAAAGAGCAAAGCTTTTTTTTGCAGGGGGGTGGAGACTTCCCCCAAATTGGATGGAGCCAATAAAAACAAAAATGCCACTTTGAATCCATTTTTTTTAAATGGGGGAAGGGCAAGAGAGGTTTATCACTGTTTTAAAGACTTTAATGAGACTTTTGTTTGTCCCAGCTTTAAATACAGCAGCTAAAGGAGGACTTTGCATGGAGTAGGTGAGTGCTTTCACAGGACCTTGTGAGCCCTGAGTATATACCTTTTTATCTCCAGTTCAACAAGGAGATTCCTTCGCATTGTCTGATCTGAGCTCATGCATGTCCAGTTCCTGATATGATCCTACCATATTGTCCATGGGCTATGTGAGGGCTCTGGTGGTAGTGACCAGGTTCAGGCCCAATCTGTTTCAGAGGTGTTTTCAAACTCCCCTGGCCTGAGGCTGCATTGATTCCAAAAGCATCCTTCTGCAAAGTCAGCTTGAATACGTCTTTTTTAACGAGGACGCCCTTTGCTATCATTTCCACTCCTTCCTACCCCTCAGCTCCCCCCAGCCCCACCGGCATCAGGAAACAGAGGTGACCTGTGCCTTTGGCCTTGTTGTAACAGAGGAGACAGTAGGGCTGATGATGGGGAAGGGGAAACTGATTTTAACAAATACCATGAGCACCCAGGGATCTTCTCTCTGCACAACCCTCTCAGAATCTTCCATGTCCCATCTATAGACCTTGTCCTGATCTCTGCCTGTAGCATCTGTGTCTGGTTACTGGTGAAGATCTATCTGTCTGACAGCCACCCCTTCTGTCTGACTGCACCTTTCAAAAATGGTAAGCAGTTCCGATTGTTTCAAGTTTCCAGACAGCGTATCTGTACTTGCTTCCTTTTCCCCATTTACACAACACCCAGGCTAGATGGATCATTGATTGTCATTGATTTAGAGTCATAGAGTCATGGAGATGTACAGCATGGAAACAGACCCTTCGGTCCAACCTGTCCTTTTCGACCAGATATTCCAACCCAATCTAGTCCCACCTGCCAGCACCCGGCCCACATCCTCCAAACCCTTCCAATTCATATACCCATCCAAATGCCTTTTAAATGTTGCAATTGTACCAGCCTCCACCACTTCCTTTGGCAGCTCATTCCATACACGTACCACCCTCTGTGTGAAAAAGTTGCCTCTTAGGTCTTTTTTATATCTTTCCCCTCTCTCCCCTATGCCCTCTAGTTCTGGACTCCCTGACCCCAGGGAAAAGACTTTGTCTATTTATCCTATCCATGCCCCTCATAATTTTGTAAACATCTATAAGGTCACCCCTCAGCGTCTGACGCTCCAGGGAAAACAGCCCCAGCCTGTTCAGCCTGTCCCTATAGCTCAAGTCCTCGAACCCTGGCAACATCCTTGTAAATCTTTTCTGAACCCTTTCAAGTTTCACAACATTTTTCCGATAGGAAGGAGAGCAGAATTGCATGCAATATTCCAACAGTGGCCTAAGCAATGTCCTGTACAGCTGCAACATGACCTCCCAACTCCTGTACTCAATGCTCTGACCAATAAAAGAAAACATACCAAAGGCCTTCTTCACTATCCTATCTACCTGCAATTCTACTTTCAAGGAGCTATGAACCTGCACTCAAAGGTGTCTTTATTCAGCAACACTCTCTAGGACCTTACCATTAAGTATAGAAGTCCTGCTAAGATTTGCTTTCCAAAAATGCAGCATTATGAAGTTATGCACTCGAGCAGTAGCAAATTATTATTTTTTTTAATGACTTGGGTTCTGAAAACTCATCCTTGGCAAACACCTTTAGCATATTGAATTAGATTTTTTTCTGTGCCAAAAATCTTGGCAATGTCATTGAGGCCCAGAGTGGGAGCCAAGAGGTTGCACCAGTTAAACTGCAACTGATAATAAATAATTATAACTGAAAGAACTGTGGATGCTGTAAATCAGAAACAAACAGAGAAATTGCTGGAAAATCTCAGCAGGTCTGGCAGCATCTGTGAAGATAAGTCAGAGTTAACGTTTCAGGTCAAGTGACCCTTCCTCAGAAGGGTCAGCGATTAGATTAGATTCCCTACAGTATGGAAACAACAGGTCCACACTGACCCTCTGAAGAGTAACTCACCTCGAGCCATTCCCCTGCCCTATAGTTCCCGCTGACTAATGCACCTAACACTATGGGCAATTTAGCACGTCCAATTCATTTGATCTGCACATCTTTGGATTGTGGGAGGAAACCCACACAGACATGGGGTAAGTGTGCAAACTCCACACAGATAGTCACCTGAGGCGGGAATCAAATCCAGGTCTCTGGCGCTGAGAGGCAATAGTACTAGCCATCGAGATGCCGAAAAGAAAGGGTCACTGGACCTGAAACATTAACTCTGACTTCTCTCCACAGATGCTGCCACACATACTGAGCTTTTCTAGCAATTTCTGTTTTTGTTTCATAAATAATTACCCCTGGTTTTGTACCAACTTCCTCAATTATAATCTATGGTCAAGAAGTGAAAACGGATCCTACAGAATCCTGCTCTGATTCTAGCCCAACCCAGAAACAGTAACTGAACTAAGAATGTTCCTTATATAATTGTCCTCTTATTAATAATTTATGAAGGTACTCATAGAGGCAGCTTCACCAAGCAACACAGAAAGGGCTTCGTTTAAATAGCTGTTTCCCAATCACTTAAAACAAAAACAGTTTTGCCATTAAGGTTTCTGCTGCTTATGTACGCTCAACACAAATACAAGCAACCAAGGGATAAGCATTGTATTTTTACATGTGCAGGCAGGATGATTGAGTAATTGGCACATTATATTAGAGCTTCAAAAAAAAATCCTGTCAGGAGTCTAAAGTTCTTGGCTATTGTTTCTTCATACTGTCATTCTTAGTTACACCTCAAACACATGCTGTTAGTTAACAATAACAGATTCTATCTATTATTATCTACAATATTCTTGGTCTCGTATTACCAAGGAATATTTACAGTATGCCGAGATGGGGAAAATATTGGCCCAAATCTTCCAATTTGACTTGGGGTTCCTATTTCCAGACCAGATCAGACAAAATGTTGCCTAATCAAACTCTCAGGAATTTTCAGGCCAGACGTCTGGTACAGGATTCATTCCAACAGATGCAGTCGTAAAAGAAATAGAGTGAATCTTTGCAGTTTAATTACATCAGCTACCACATTCCAATAATTGAATACAGTTTAAAGTTCCCAAAGTTTCAATGACAGCTACAGATAGAAGGTGGGTGGATGCACAGAGGATTGGGTCCCCTGTGAGGGCAGCACAGTAATGAGGTGAGGGAGTGGCTCGGGTCAGGAAGAGATATAATTCCTGCTGTTCTCACAATAGGGACCCCAAGCTCGAAGAGGTCTGTGTACACTTCCAAGGTCTTCCTGATCTGGCAAGAATCACACAATAAGAGTGTGAAGGTTGGGAAGACATGAGAAAATTGGTTTTCCAGCAGAAAAACTAAGCTCAGCACTTTGTGATTCTCACTTTCCTTGGGAAATGAAAATTGACCCAAACTGGACTCCCTCTGATAAGAGAATCTAGGACGAGAAACAGCATGGGCAAATGGGGCAAACAAACAATGATGAGACTATTGTCTTTTATCAACCCACATCATTTTTGCCCTTAGAAGCCTTATGGCTTATGTGGGCATCAAGTAAGCAATGTGTTCCCATTCTCCCCTCCCAAAAGTACCCTCCCCTTCTTCCTCATTTCAAGGTGCAATGCCATGCAAGGTCACAGGCCTGCATTAGGATGTGACATAAATTACTCAGTTGGCAACCTTGAATTCAACTCATCTGTCCAATTCTGACAGTAGAGGAAAATTGACGCCATAAAGTATAATGGCAATGGAAATCTTGCAATAAAGCATTGGAAAGAACAAGCACCTGGGGTTTACCAGATATTTTAAACTAGAAATATAAGATTCATTAACCAATAAATCTGCTCCAAGAGGAAAGAAGCTTTGTTCATGAATAAGTTAAGTTTTGTTAAGATTGTTTTCAGATTTCAAAAACATGCTGCTTAACTTGACAATAATAGTATTTGGAGAGATATGGACCGGGTGCTGGCAGGTGGACTAGATTGAGTTGGGATAACTGGTCAGCATGGATGGGTTGAACCGAAGGGTCTGTTTCCGTGCTGTATATCTCTATGACTCCATGACTCTATGACTATGATAACTGGAGTCCTTTCATTTCAAAGATGGAAATGTGTTGCTGGAAAAGCTGCTAGATGCTTTTCCAGCAACACATTTCCATCTCTGATCTCCAGCATCTGCAGACCTCACTTTCTCCTCCTTTCATTTCAACCCTGTGTTATGATATACAGATTAAATTGAAAGAGTCCCATTTACTGAAATAGTAACTAAAAGCAAGCATTAGTGTGCAATTTGACAGTACTCTTTTCGCATGTTCTGGTGCAATTATTGTCTTTTTAAGTCAAATTAAACATAATACTTTATGCAATTCATTGGCTTCCACTAAGACATGATCAAACTTTTATCTTTATCTCTGCTTTCAGTGTATTTTATTGCCCTTGATTAATTATGTTATACTAAATGGGTTTTAATTACTTTAATTATTTTGTTTTGGCAAAATTTGTCATTTGATTATACTGTAAAACAAAAGAAAAAATCTCTGGTGCTAAGGTAATCCTATTTTCAATGTACTGTAATTGAGTGCAAATTCATTGGAATAAGATAAGCCATCAACTAAATGAAAAATATTTTAAACAGATCTCACAAGAAAACAACAGCAATATATAAAATATCATTTTGGAGTGTGATAAAGGGTTGGGGATAGGAATTATCGTTCAAAGACTAGTGTAGTTTTCAAAATCATTGGGAATTCATAAATGGCTACCCCGAAGGAGCAAATCTAGACAGATTGTGGAAGTGGTTAAATTTACTGAACAATTTTAACCTTTTTCAACTGGTGAATCTGGTACGGTCACTTTACCTACCTGTTGATGCTCCAAGTAAATTATTGCTCCTCCTGACTTTTAACAACCCTCCTGAACTTTCAGAAAAGACACTTGCCTGAACCCAGCACCATATTAAGCCTGGAGATTGTAGTTCAGTGATGAGATCCGGCCTTGGCAGCAATCTTAATGCTGACTTGAGGAGAAGTAGCTGCATCTTTCTGGCCAAGTGTGTTTTATAACAATAGAAGGCATTATACGAATATGTGTTCCTGCCATTGTTATCATCTTGTGTGAACCACAAGTGGGGGATTTAAACTTAGATAGAGCAGATCGATAGGGTGATTGCCAAAAGGAACTGAAGGTGAGTATAGTGAGGTCTAATTTTAACAACTGAGCTTGATTTGCATGCCTAAAAGGGAACTGATATTTTGTATTGTATAAAGTAATTTTGAACTTTCATTAGCTTCACTCCACCTGATGTAAAACTTTGGCTGGAGAATAAAGCAATCATGAGGGGCCCTCTTATGATACAGCAGTAGCAGCTATACCTCTGAGCCAGCAGACCCAGGTTCAAGTCTCATCTGCTCCAGAGGTGTATAATAACATCTCTGAACAGGTTCATTAGAAAAGCAGGTAAATAAAAAGAAAATGTTAAAGCAGTCTTGCTTGAGATCCTGAAGAAGAGAGACCAATCACCACTAACTCCTGATAAGCATAATTGCAACTAGCTAGTTAAAATAGTTTCCTAATTGACACTACCATGGTACCACATGAGCCACTAACTAACAACATAATCCTAATTTTATCTATTGCTATCATGCACTGATTGCACTCTTTTTTATTTAAGACAAGTACCTCTGCAGACTCTAGTGGTTTATCCTGGACCACTGATAATTAAACAGGTACTTAGACTCAGGGTAGGGCTCTTATTGCACTGTGGTGATGTCCCTACCTCTGATCCAAGAGGCCTGGGATGCAAGTCCCAGTTGCTCAGGAGGTATGCAATAACATCCCTAAACAGGTTGATTAGGAATTATCTAGAATTGTGGATTCACCACAGGGGCTAGGGTATACCATAATCTCTGGTAACTGATGTTAAAATATCCATTGACTTTATTACAATGCCTGACCAGCTACTGACAAAGCTGTTTTTAATCTTTATTTAAAGAGTAGAATGGAGGAACAGTGAAGTTAATCCAACCACAGCCACCAGTAGTTTATGATCAAAGCTCAAATCAACATTTTGCTGTCGAGTTGGAACAATGTTTGGACTGCAGGAGATCACATCATAACATTGAAGGAAGTCTTGTGATGGACATGGTTTGGAAGAGTGGGATTAGGGACGGTCACGCATCTCTACTCGGATACAATTTTAAATGTTCTTTTTACAGGATCTGGAGTGGCTCTTCCGAACCTCTTGGCCTCACAATCTGAGAAATGAAGGATTACCTTAAATTATCTCCTGTGATTGTGGATTGTCTCTTCAATCTTTCCAACCGACGTGCTCCTGTGTCTCATGGTAAGAGATGTTGATTGGACTTAACCCTTTATTTTGCATTGTAAATTGCTGGATGTTTAATTTGACAATGGCGCAACTATGTCAACACTGCATCTGACACATGATTACTGCTGTTCCCAATGGTCATCTGTGAACTGATTAGAGAAAAAGAAGGAAACCATATGCATGAGTCAAATTAGACACAGAAAGAGAAATTATAGTGAGGAAAAGAAAACAAGAGGGAGCTGTACTAATGGTTGAATTATCTTCAAACCCTGTCTGCATGGTAAGCATATTCAACAAGCTGACTGTCAGCTTAAAACCTCAACTATGAAATTGCAGATCAATAAACAGACTTCATCAACTCATAAAGGTGTAAAGATGAGATTACAACATTTTTATAATTTTCATGAATATCTTTTGTGAAGATCAGTTCTAAAACATTAGAGAAATGCATACATAGTGTGCATATAGTACTCCAAGGTAATCACTTTACTGATGCAGTTAGTGACTATTCTGAGAAATAATAATACAGAGGAACCTCGATTATACAGCAATCGATTGTCCGAATATCGGATTATTAAGCAAGATCGCAAAGTCCAAATGCTCCGCTAAACTATGTTATCTGGCATTCGATTATCCGGAATTCGATTAACTGAACGAAATATGCCCTGCCCGGGTCCATCGGATAATCAAGGCTCCTCTGTATTGAATGCTACATTTTTCTTTAATCTGCCCTAGGTGCTTTCAAAACAAAAATCACTCCTGTATGGAGCTCAATGATCAGTCATGATTATGTTAAATGACGGAACAGCTCAAGAGGTTGAATGGCCTATTGCTGCTCCTATCTTCTGTGTTTCAGTTCACACTGGTATAAACTCCTTTGTAAACGCTTTGGGCAGAATTTCTGAGATTGGTAATTGGAGATTGCAATCCACACTTTCTTCCATATGAAAAGAGGGATCCAGCATCTCCCATCCTGCCAGCATCTCTCTTTGATGCTAGGCTTTGAGTAGAGGATACTACAGGCAGCAGGAGCTCCCACTGACAATGGTACTGACAGTCAATGGAGATGGAATTTCCATCTCTGGGCTCCTTAGTCCTGGGAAAAACTTGTCACTGAAGAAGGGCTCATGCCCGAAACATCGATTCTCCTGCGCCTTGGATGCTGCCTGACCTGCTGCGCTTTTCCAGCAACACATTTTCAGCTCTGATCTCCAGCACCTGCAGTCCTCACTTTCTCCTAAAAGACTTGCCGCTGGCCAAGTAAGAGTCTGCAGGGCACATAATTGAGGCAGGGTATTCCTTAATGGATTTGGGTGACAGGTAAGACCACCACCAACATTAGATTCCTCGCTATGATTCTATGTGGCACATAACACTGACACGGCAAATGGGTTTTAAAAGATAAACTTCTAGGGCAATTCAATGCCTTCTGCAGTGAGACTCCCCAAGTTAGTTGTTCGCTTTTACGTGTCTCCATGATGTGTCATGACAAGACCATGTCAGAACCATAAATCAATGCATTAGCAGTGTTCTGACAATACAATTACTGGGCCTAAATGACTGCAGTGGAATTAATTCCTATTAATGGCATAAATTAAGTAATCAGTTCAATGAGAAGACTCTCAAAACAAGGTTGCAATATTTTTGGACCTTTGCCAGGTTAATGGCAGAGCAACTTGATCAGCAGTTTGTGGTGAACTGGGTCTTGGGGAGCATCTCTCCTTCAGCACAAATTGCATGGATTTTTGCAAACAAATAAGGACGAGCAATTAATTCATCATTATTTTCCCAGCAATTTCTGAACTGGTAGCTAAATTGTTTTTAAAGTATACAATCCTTCATGCGTAGCTTGTCAGCGTAGATTATGTGTCATAAATACACTTTAGGTCAAAATGCTTTAGTCTCTTGTATCTACTCTGATTACCATTCTTCAATACCCATTAAACCAAGTTTTCTTCCAGCCTTACCTAAGCAAAAGACACAGCGGGCTGAATCTTACACTTGCTATTGGTTATGTGTGAGCTGTATCGCGGTTTGAGGAATTTCTCTCATAAGCCTAATGAGTTTTCTTCAGTATTTTATCAAATTCACCTCATTGACTACCTACCCTGCCCCTTATGGCATCCCTCATGCCTGAATCGAGCCCTATCTTGCCACACAGCATTCTGGAATAACTTGCCAATCACTGGATATCCTGGAATTCACCAACACCCTTTTCCTAGCACCATCTTTAAAAGCCGATTGTGCATTATGTGCAAGTACTCACTCCGAGCAGCACTGTGCAGTTGTTAATTTGGCTCGGACATAGCAGGTGGGCAGTTTAGTACTCTACTTCATGCCAGGGACCTGAAGGTCCTCTTGGATGGGGTGTTGTAAAGTCTTCCTCTTCTATGGGACCAGCAGTGGAGGCATTGACACCAGATTATGCCAGCCTTGTCCATGTTTGCCATCCTGATTACAGCAGTCTCCACTGTGTGGAGGAATACCCATCACTGTTGGAAGATGATCAATATCCTTTAATACTTTCCCAACATTACGGCCACCATCTTCTCTCCAACATGCACACTCTCTTTGCTACTGTACTCACTTCTCACCAACCCTCACGTTCTACCACTGCCATTTTTGCCTACAGCATCTTCCTTCACTCACTGTAACCCAGCCCAAACCCTGATACCTCTAATCCTGCACACCTTCAGTGTTGCCCACTCATTTGCTCAGGACAGCTCCTCACCTGCACCAAAAGTAAGTCTGTGCCATTCATTTTCACCTCCCACCCATTATTACCTCGCTCTTTCTCATTCCAGACAGATGGGTGGTGGCCTAGATGAAACTTGACTCCTCACCCCTTAGGTGGAGACCATTTGCCTGTATTTTCCCAAGTGTTCAACTGATTGTGCATGTGTCTGGACTGGTGGTGGAGGCTGCTCTTGAATTGCTGTGCAGGGACCCTCTCATCGATCGGTATCTCTTTTCACTTGACTGAGGTCTGCTGATAATCATGACCACTTTCCTAGCTTTGTTTCTGTGTTAACTAACCCAGCCAGACAGAAGTACAATGTGTGGAGTAGCTCTAACTAAGGAGGTAAAGCAAACAAAAGCAAGGTAGCATTGCTGCCAGCATCCAGGTGACCTGGGGGTGAGTCACAACAAGCGAAGACTCTGGAAATGCATTCTGATCCAGTCCATAAACTATTCACATGTCATTGAGCACGTGCCCCTGTCCTTTTTGTAGCATTACAATGAGAGTTGCCAGGGTAGCCTGAACTGTAGAAGTGCCCTATAAATGCTTTATAGATATATCATGTGAGTTCATAAAAGCTGGCACACATCAGATGCCAATGTCTGTGGATGTGGGGAGCATGTGGCTGGTCCCTAAGGAGTGTGCCTGAGATATTGGTGCCATGTGTCCAACATGGAGACTCTTCAGAGCAAGCAGGGAATCAAACACACCAGGAACCTGCTCTGGTTTCCATGCTAAAAGTTTACAACAAAGCTTTAAGCAAGCTCCTTTAGCTCATTTGGTGGGTTTCAGATGGAAAGCTGGGGTGAGATGTGGGCTCTGATCATAAGTGTAAAACCACAGTAAAAGTTGCCGAGGTGTTCTCATTGTGAGAAAGGGCCCTACGGTCGACAAGTTGCTCTCCCATTTTGTCATAATAACAGAAAAGTAAAACCTAATTGTAAAATACTCCTCAAATCTTTGGAGCCTCATGCCTAATTTAGATAGTTTCTCTTTTTATTTGGATGCTGATGTAACCATTCGACATTATACTTGCTTGTACTTTCTGATCTGTTTGCAGCTTTTGTCACAGTTTACCACATCATTCTCTCTATCACATTATTGTCCTTGCCAATTAAATGGACCTGTCCTTGCTTGAATCCAATTTTATCTGCTTGTACCTAGAGATCTCCAAAATGTTTTTGCTCTGTCAGCCAAGGCCTGATTGACATCACTCTTGCCTTTGAATCAGTAGGTTACACTAAACCTAGGTTAACACACAGTGCAATACCAAGGAAGTGCCGCACTGTCAGAGGCAACATCTATCTGATGTGAGATGAAACCCTCTCAGGCAAGCATGAATATCCCATGGCACTATTTGAAAGAACAGTGACATTGTTCATAGTGACTTGGATAATAATTATTCCTCCAACAGCATCTAAAAACAGATGATCTGTTCATTATTACATTGCTGTTTGAAAAACGTTGATCTCTGCAGATTAGCTGCCCTATTTCCTAATCTTAAATGTTCTTCATTGGCTGTGAAGTACTTGGGACATCATGAAGTACTTGGGACATCATGAAAGGTATGATAAAAGTGCGTGTTTCTCTCTGTAGTTCAAAGAGGATCTATCTTTGATCACTCCCTGGTTCTCAATGATGTGCTGCTTGTCAATGACATAATTTTAAAACACATCAAGCTGCCCCCAGCTTTAACTCTGCTACTGCATGATTCTTCCACTGCCTCTGATATCAGATTACTTGTCCAACATTCAGTACTAAAGTGTAACTGTTTCTCAAATCAAAACACGAAGAATCCTAAAGTGCTTTGGACTCTATTATAAGTTCCATTTCCTGGCCAACAATCTCATACACTTCACTGATATGGTGGCTTAGTGGTTAGCACTGCTGCCTCATAGTGCCAGGGACTTGAGTTCGATTCCAGCCTTGGGTGATTGTCTGTGTGGGGTTTACATGTTCTCCCTGTGTCTGCGTAGGTTTTCTTCGGGTGCGCTGGTTTCCTCTCACAGTCCAACGATGTGTAGGTTATGTGGATTGGCCATGCTAGATTGACCATAGTGTTCAGGGATGTGTAGGTTAGGTGCATTAGGCAGGGGAAATGTAAAGTAATACAGTTGGGGTCTGGGTGGGTTACTCTTCGGAGGGTCAGTGTGGACTCGTTGGGCCAATTGGCCTGTTTTCACACTGTAGGGATTCTAATGGGTGGCATGGTGGCTCAGTGGTTAGCACTGCTGCCTCACAGCGCCAGGGACCTGGGTTCAATTCCCACCTTGGGCGACTGTCTATGTGGGTTTCCTCCCACAATCCAAAGACGTCCTGGTTAGGTGAATTGGCCATGCTAAATTGGCACATAGTATTCAGGGATGTGTTGGCTATTGTCAGAGGTTATGAACAATCTAGTTCGGCCTCTATGTTCCACTTGATCATGAGCTGAGTGTCAAATGCTACAGCTTTTTCATCACTAAGAATGCCTACTCACTCTGCTTCAAGCCCTAATACTGTTTAAAACTTCAATTATACTTCCAGATGTGATATTCAAATGCTTTCCCAGTCAACCACTCATCTACTGAATTGCAGAAACTTACACCAAAAACTCTGCCAATATTTTAAGATGCATCAAGATTTGCTAACTCATCACTCTAGTGCTCACTGACCTACATTGACTTTCTGTTTAGCAAAGTCTCAGACTTAACATTTGACTATTTATGTTCACCTTCCTCCTCTCCAGTTCTAGGAGAAAGTGAGGACTGCAGGTGCTGGAGATCAGAGTCGAGAGTGTGATGCTGGAAAAGCACAGCAGGTCAGGCAGCATCCGAGGAGCAAAAGAATCGACGTTGATTCTCCTGCTCTTCGGATGCTGTCTGACCTGCTGTGCTTTTCCAGCACCACACTCTCGACTCCTCTCCAGTTCTGAACTATTCCCTACCATATACACCACTGCAAAATCGTTTTGCTTTGAGACTGTTCTGCTTATCGTCTAGTCTGCGGAGATGTGGAGAAACCTTTTCTCACCTCTTGAAGACTCCTCATTTGAACCCGCACCATTTTGTTATCTTGGCTTAGGTTTACCCTACCAAAGGAATATGTATTAAATAGCTTTTACCACACCAAAGCTAAGATTTGCATAATCCTCAGGAAGCAAACAGCCCAAACTATAAATAACATTTCCTTCAGTGCTGGCGTCCTGTACTGATGATAGTCATGATTTGGAGATGGTGTTGGACTGGGGTGTACAAAGTTAACAATCACACAACACCAGGATATAGTCCAACAGGTTTAATTGGAAGCACTAGCTTTCGAAGCGCTGCTCCTTCATCAGGTGGTTGTGGAGTACACAATTGTAAGACACAATTTATAGCTAAAGATTACAATGCGATGTAACTGAAATTATACATTGAAAAATACCTTGATTATTTGTTAAGTCTTTCATCTGTTAGAATGACCATGATAGTTTTACTTCTTTCATATGTAAATCACAAAACTTTTTAAAAAAGTTACATTCTCAGGTTAACTAATTGGTGTCAGGCCAGATAAGATGTTGACACCAATTGACCCTCGGCCTTGAGGTGAATCCAGAGCAGACTCCCGGCCTATGCATGGACCCTCGGCCTTGAGGTGAATCCAGAGCAGACTCCCGGCCCATGCATGGACCCTCGGCCTTGAGGTGAATCCAGAGCAGACTCTGGCATTCCCTGGGCTTGAGAGCTTTGAAATGAAGCCAGGTGCAGGCTCAAGGTGTGACCCAGTGCAGTCTGGGTTGGAAGGACAGTTATTCTGAACTTTTTACTTCTTCATTTTTCTAACTTATTCCAATCATTTTGGGCTTTTGTACCTAAGATGACGTGAAGGTCTGTAATGCTGGATTTTTATTTTTCTAATCTTTTTTTCCTAAGGATTTATACCTAAGAACATGTGCATAAGATGACATTGTAAGTGGTGACTTGTAAACATGTGAGTACATGTGGCAATAAAGCTAATTCTAATTCTTTATTTTTCTAATCTTTTTTTTCCTAAGGATTTATACCTAAGAACATGTGCATAAGATGACATTGTAAGTGGTGACTTGTAAACTTTTCACTGTACTCATGTGAGTACATGTGGCAATAAAGCTAATTCTAATTCAAATATATCTGTTTGACGAAATATTTGTTTGCTTGTCTTAATATCTCCTTCTTTGCCTTAGTGTTAATCCGAGTGGTCTGATTCTGCCTCCACACAGTGCTTTGGGATATTTCACGACAATAAAAACATTGCAGTAATGTTGTTGATGTTGATGTACTTCTCCTGCTACATCACTGCAACTCCTGAACTGGCAGTGACAGATTCTTGTCTCTGCGTGAGGTTCTGCCTGAAAACTTCCTGAATGCGTATTGACATGTGAGCCATGACACTAGAAAGGAGCTGATGAAATCATCGAAATCCTGCTTGACTCTTAGTTTGTGGGAAATCAAAAAATCAGGCTCAATTCTTTTGCTTCAATCAGCCAGTCCATAGAGCAAATCCTTCACATCAGTTGAGAGCTCTTTTGAGCCTTGCATCATTTAGCACATCCTGCCTGCTCTGTACTGAAAAAACTTACTTCATGGCTTTAACCACACCAAAACTATTATTTGCATAACTCCACCCCCACCCAAGATAGGGAAGCAAAGAAGCTAAACTGCAAATGATCTTCCTGTCATTAATCTCTTAAATGTCTGCAGAGTCAATGGAACAGGGCACCAGAGGGCATGACTGTGCTGCACATGCTGAGATTGCTGTCTGTTGAATTTAGCAGTCCATGTGCTTCACCTTCCACATAATGTTGCTGTGTAATGGTAGGATGTGAACTTACATCCAAGAATCCCCATATAGCAAAATCCCATTACCTTCAGTCCAGGAGGGGTACATAACAAGACAAGTTGTCCTCTGTAGAAAATACAGAGGTGAGTGACTTTAAACTATTCTTGTGGACTACCTTCTAGTTCATTAAAAAGTGAAATTGGCTGAAGTATGGGGCTAGGTCCCTTGCACCAGCTCGCAGCAGAGTGTTCTCCTTAGAAGAGAAAAAGTGAAGTTGAATAGTTTTCACTTTTTTAATATTTAAAAATAGTCTTTCCACATCTGTATTATTAGCTTACTTAGCTTAATCTGCAGCTTCTGCTTTATTTTGTTTGACTGATGGTGCTATTAATATTAAAGTATTTAGTGTTTTAACATCAGTGAAGATAGAAACTACATGCATCATGTCAAACATCAAATTGTTCTCGCTAAAGTACATTCATTAGCATAATATAATGTCTTTAGCTTCAGTAAGGTCAATGAACCCATTGCCTGATACAGTAATACCATATCCAGCTGCCTATGAAGCCATTAAATACGTTAATATCTTATATTATTGCTTTCCTTTTGTGGTGACTAAATGATCTGTTTTCCGATTTATGTTTGCCCTTGCAAAAGAAACCACATTCAGCTGTTTTATCTGTTGCCATACTGAAAATATATCCAATACACGTAATACTATTATTCTTCATAAGTTCTTGAGTTTTTTGAAGCATTCAGTAGCCATTAATCTGAAAGAGACCTTGATCAATTAACTTCTGAGTTGCCAGTTCTTTAAGATGTACCTCTTAGAAATTGTGGTATAAAAAGACTTCAGCATGTAAAGGAACAATGGGGCATTCTGCTCTTGATGAAGTGCAAAATTAGCTGAGACTCCGTGCAGACCCAATTGCACACCCCATGGAGTGTTGGAGGATACCACGATGAACCCGATCCGTTCCAGACTTCCACGCTGATTACATCAAGATGTGCAACTAACTAGATGGAAAGATAAAACAAAGAATTGCAAATGCTGGAGATCTGAAACAAACAAAAACAGAAATTGCTGGAGAGATTCAACAGGTCTGGTAGCGTCTGGAGAGAAGACACCAGTTAACGTTTCAAGTCCAGTGATCCTTCTTCAGAATAGTTAATGCTAATGAAGAGTCATCTCAATGTAAAGGTCTGATTCTGATTAACACACTACCTGAATAAACTGACATACCTTCCTTGCTTTAATTTGAAAGAAGCCATTATAACCTCAAAAGGTTAAACATAAGAGTTTGAAAGTGAGTTAGCTCTGACCATGTGTAAAATCATTTTGGCACCTGATGTGTTCAAATCTTTGCACTTGATTTGAGAGAATGAAGATTCAGACCATTGGAAAAGGACCAGAGTAGGATGGAAGTCTTGCTGAGGGCAAAAGCACCAGTGTTAGATTGGTCAAGCAGATGCACATCTGCAAATGCGCAATGTAAGTGGAAGGATAAACTTTAGAAATGTGAAAGTGATTTCGGAGAAGAGCGCAGGCAGGATCTGAGGAAGTGGGATGGGTAGGAGGCTGTGGGTTGTGATGCTAAAACAAAATGTGCAGAATCAGGTTTGCTGAGAGGCTGCCATGTACTGAGTGGAGCTGTTTAAAAGGCTTCCTGCACATTCCCTGGTGTTGAATATTTGGTCCACTCATACCCCCACTCACCCCAATGAATCCTCATAATCTCCATGCCAACGTACTCTAACCACTCTTCCCATTAGCCCTTATTGCTACTAAGCTAACTTAGTGCCAATGTATGCTAACCTGTACATTTATTGGTATAACCTATGCCAACTCACCCAATATCTCCCATAGGCAGACTTCAGGACCATACCGACTTCAACAGCTACCTAGATTACACCTCCTCCCACCCTGCCCCCTGTAAAAATGCCATTCCATATTCCCAATTCCTCCGTCTCCGCCGCATCTGCTCCCAGGAGGACCAATTCCATTACGAAATTACCCAAATGGCCTCCTTCTTCAAAGGCCGCAATTTCCCCTCCGACGTTGTCGACAACACTCTCCACCGCATCTCCTCCACTTCCCGCACCTCTGCCCTTGAACCCCCCCCCCTCCAATCACCACTAGGACAGGACCCCACTGGTCTTCACCTTCCACCCCACCAACTTCCACATACATCGTTATCATCCTCCGTCATTTCCGCCTTTACTGTATCCGCTGCACCCGATGTGGCCTCCTCTACATTGGGGAGACAGGCTGCCTACTTGTGGAACGTTTCAGGGAACACCTCTGGGACACCTGCACCAACCAACCCAACCGCCCTGTGCCTGAACACTTTAGCTCCCCCTCCCACTCTGCCAATGACATGCAGGTCCTTGGCCTCCTCCATCGCCAGACCCTGGCCACACGCGCCTGGAGGAAGAGAGCCTCATCTTCCGCCTAGGAACCCTCCAACCGCACGGGATGAATGTAGATTTCTCCAGCTTCCTCATTTCCCCTCCCCCCACCTTATCTCAGTTCCAACCCTCGGATTCAGCACCGCCCTCTTGACCTGCAATCTTCTTCCCGACCTCTCCGCCCCCACCCCGTCTCTGGCCTATCACCCTCACCCCCACCTCCTTCCACCTATCGTACCCCACCTCCTTCCACCTATCATATTCCCAGCGCCCCTCCCCCAAATTCCCTCCCCCTTACCTTTTATCTCCGCCCGCTTGGCACACAAGCCTCATTCCTGAAGAAGGGCTTATGCCCGAAACATCGATTCTCCTGCTCCTCGGATGCTGCCTGGTCTGCTGTGTTTTTCCAGCACCACACTTTTCAACTCTGGTACTCCAGCGTCTGCAATCCTCATTTTCTCCTAGACTTCAGGACCATGCCTAAGATAAAGTTCTAAGTCTCTATTACAGACTTTCTTTAAATTTCAATCATATATGTCTATTTAATGTTGAAGCAGAAAAGATGAATGATTTGAAGAGAAGACTGAATGGCCACATGAAGAAAATAAACTTGTAATCTGACAGGGAAGAGTAGGAGAATGGGAGTGATTATGCTGCTCTATAGAGAGTTAGCATGGACTCAGTGGGCCAAACAGCTTCAGTCTGTTGTGCAAAGCTTGTGGCACAAATAACACAACTGTGTGGCTTTTTATTTGCCTTGTAAAATCACAATTCAGGAAAGGCCTTCTATCTTCCTTAAAGAAAGAGAAAAGCTTCAACTGGGGCCATTTTGGATTAGTTATGACATGATGCTGATAAAATGTTTTTATTCACTCAGAGGCTGATATTGTGGTATTCTCCCAAATGACCCTGTGCTATTTGTAAGCTCTACTGTGATGTTGTACTGAGTAAGGGGTTGTTTTGCGGTAGTTCACTGCCAGCAATCATCTGCTGTCCTGGGCCTATCTATAAACAATGGTAGGGGATGAACCATCATTGTACCTATAGAAGAGGAACTGTCTTGGACAACAAGAAGATTTATTGCATGATACATATAGGTACAACTAGATTTGCTCAAGAGTAATTTCTAAGACCGTAGGGAGCTGGTGTAGATACATCTACCCCATCTCAAAGCAAGAATAGAACTTATGTCTCCATCACTGATTGGCCTCACTCATTCCCTTGATGTTACACACAATGTAACATGAATATTAACTCCTTCAGAACTCTACAATACAGTATGGAGGTCACAGGCTGTGAAACTAACCAATGTCTGAAATTTATGGAAATGACTGTGATCCTGGTTTAAAATGATAATCTCATAGGTTTTATGTGACAAACCACTACATGCCCCTTCAACATTAAACCAGTTGAACATGTATAACTAACAATGGTTTTGAGCCCGCAAGGATCAATCCATCCAACAGCTCTCTTCAATATCTGTGACTTTCCTCCTACAATGTCACAGCTCTTTGCATATTCTTCTGACCTGGCACTGACTTCCCAGAGTAAGGAACTTCAGGACATCAAGAAAACACTCTCTAAAGAATTATGTTCTCTGGAAGTCTGCTTCAAAAAATGCTAATTTTAATTAAATGCTGCCAGGACTGGCATTTCAGCCTTCCACCTCAACCACTCAATGTCCGTTTCTGCGCTGACCACTCACCAAGACCCAATACCAAAATACCTTAATATCACTCTTGTCTGTATGTTAATTGACCAGTAACACATCTACAATGCTGGAAGTTAGGTAAGATGAGTGAATCTCATGTGAAATCTGCCATATACTATCTGGAGGAGCTAGAACCAATACGATACATTGCTCCATTAATTTGTTTCGCTCATCTAAAGAATCCTGCTGCTCAATGTGGCTAATGAGCCATCAACCAAACATGATAGGTATCTGGGATTGTGGGGATTGTTTCCTCAAAGAACACTACTGGCTGACAGCCACTAAAGCACTCCCACTGACACAGGATCTCAAAGAGAACTCCATGCACCCCTCTGAAATCCAGTAGTCCTGAGTGGAACGCACTCCCCACCATACAAAGTGTTGTCAGCCTCACCTGGTATATCTCCTGGTTGTCAGCCAATATCACCAACTGCAGCTTGGTAACTGCTGTTGGGTTTCCAATCTTCTACAGAAAATTTGGAAACTCTAAACCACTTGAGGACAGGTTTGGGTAGATATGGCCAATTGCCTTACAAGTTCTATGGAATCATAGAGACCTGTATAGCACAGAAACAGAACCTTCGGCCCACTCGTCCATGCCAGCAGATATCCTATATTAATCTAGTCCCATTTGCCAGCACTTGGCCCATATCCCTCTGAACCCTTCCTATTCAAGTACTCATCCAGATGTCTTTTGAATGTTGTAATTCTACCATCCTCCACTACTTCCTATGGTAGCTCATTCCATACATGCACCACAGTGTAAATTGTGACTGGGCCATCTATATCTGACCAGTGGACGCATAAGGAGTTTCTGCCTTCAGAGATCCACTCTTGGTGACATCACAATATTCATGTTGTGTCAGCTAAAGTAATTGCATGGATGATTAACCTTAACATCAGGCTATAACTGCTTTCCCAGCCAGATGAGAAAAATCTTGTGCCAAATTCCTTTCATTTTCATTATAGTCCAAGAAATGTTTTGCCTTTGATCTCCAATACCCTGGAGATTTTTCTCATCCCTGGAAGTATTAAACAATGGTGGCATATTAGAGGACATATAAATTATTTCATTTTATCTAATGCCTTCTTGATACAAAGTCTGAAGGGCAGTTGGCTCCATCTGGTGTTTTAAAATAATTAACTTTAAATAGGATGAATTAAATCCATGCACCAGTTAAGAAAGTTTTGAGTAAATCTTTCAAGTTCCATGTTAATTGGCACATAATAAGAAGTTACTAAATAAATGAAATTGAACGACAGGTTCATACACTGAAAATATTGTAAGAATTGATTACTGATAGAAGCAGGTTTTTAAACTGTAGAGCTAAAGCACTGATGTGTCCATCAATGCCAACTCTCAAGCTAGCTACTTTTTAATGTATAATAAACTACGCACTAGCTCTAATGCACAGAGCAAATTAAATCACATGATGAGTTTCTGATTTCAGTCGTGTCAACGAGGCCAATTGCCAATTGAGACCCAGGTACTTTCCTTCAGAAAGGAAAAAAAGTAATACAGTTGATAGCTCTTTGACTTGCTCTCTGGTTGTTGGTTCCCTAATAGTATTTCCTTGATTGCCAAGCAGCAGGTCTGCCAAGGGAGGTAGCTGAAGGGTGGGTGGCCAACCAAGTCTAAATATAAATGCCACTGCCGAAAACAGAAATACAGATTGCCCTTGCTTAACTCAGACTAGCAATTCCCCCCTCCCAAAAACCCCATTCCCCACAGACAGTACACATTGTTTCAAATTTTGTTTTAAACTAGCACTTACAAAATACATTATGTTTTTTTTGTATTTAACATTCGGATCAAAATGATATGTTCTGACACTATTTTCAAATGGTATTGCGCATCACACTGTAGTACAATTTTCTATATCATTTATAACGGAGGTTAAAAAGCAACGCTGTGTCATTTCTATTTGAAATTCCTGTCAGGATAAAACTGATTCCTTCTGCTAAGTTCATGACACTTCCATGCTGGGAATAGTAATGATCTTTTCGCCTTTCAAAGATCATAGAAATGACTATTCACACATCATGCCAACTTGAAATATGAAATTAAGAGTTTAGTCATGACCATGGTACAGTTTAGACTTTTCTCCAGTATCAGTTTGTATTCACTAGCTGACTGACATCTTCATAAGCAATTCAATTATCTTTTCTCCAAAACCTGTGTATGAGAGAACACCTAATGGCAATATGCTGCCATTGGAGACATCCCACATTCTCTTCGTTCCAAATGTGATATGTGCAACACTGCAATATCAATGATCACTATTATAGTTACTTACATTTGAATTTATTATTTAATACTGTACTTATTTCCAAATCAGCATTCAGAAGTGAGAGTTAGCCATTAATTTCTTGTTCTGGTATGTCGTCAATGACTCTCCTAGACTAAGAATTTGTAAAAAGCCAGACTACAGCCTAAGAAATTAATTTTGTCCATATCTATCAAGACATTAACACTATTCCTCACTCTGCCTGCCTTGCTCCCTCTCTCTGTCTCAGGGTTTCTTTCTGAGCAGATACACACTTGTATGTAAGGGACTTGTAGCATTGCTGAAGCTCCCTCCAATCAGTTCAATGGGATTGATGTAGCCAGCACTTGCTAAGTCCGCTCCCTGTTCAGGAGACCAGGCAGCAGCACACCGATTGTGAGCCCCAGACCCAGTCTAACCCTGCCCCCATCCGCTGCTAACCCACCTCTGTCCACCCAACCCCGTCCAAGCTCACCCCCATCTGCCCTCAACCCACCCCCTGTACATCCACCCAAACCCGTCCAATAATGCCTCCTGTCTGAGTCC
The DNA here is from genome assembly GCF_004010195.1 of Chiloscyllium plagiosum. NCBI lineage: Eukaryota > Metazoa > Chordata > Chondrichthyes > Orectolobiformes > Hemiscylliidae > Chiloscyllium > Chiloscyllium plagiosum. The sequence continues at coordinate 15,807,901 of NC_057741.1, read as the reverse complement.
CCATCCCCGTCTGACCCGGCCGCCACGCTTCCCCATGCGCCCCCGCCTCATCAGCTCCCGTGAGACCCTGTCCACCCCCACCCCTACGTCAGGTTCCCCCCAGCCCCCCAACCTGGGGCAGCCGGACAGGACACCAACAGTAAGACTGATGCTGCTGCCTTTGGAGGTGAGTCTCAAAATAGCACACTCGCTCACACACACATGTACACATACACACTTGCACACACAAACACATGCACATGTGTGCACACAGACATGTACACACAGACACACATGCACACGTGTGCACACACACACACATGTACACACACATATCCACGCACACACACAGACACACACACATGCAGACATGTACACACATATGCACACGTGTGCACACACAGAGACACACATACACACGTGTGCACACACAGACGCACACATATGTATACACACGCGCACAAACACACATGTGCTCACACACGCACACGCTTACACACACATGTATGCACAAACATACACACGCGCACACCGCCGCACACACACTTTTTACTACAACTTCTTGACAGGTTCCACCTTTCCCCTGTACAGGACAATGTTGGAGAGATTATCTGGGGAAGGGATGGCTTAAGGTACGCCCCTGTGTAGAACTCCAGGGAATGTGTGGGGAGAGAGAGAGAAAGAGCGAGAGAGAGAGAGAGAGGACGGGCGGTCAGTCATTTGGAGAAGGTATCTGGGTTCCCGTCGATGTCCAGGACTGTTCTTGGCAGTATTTCAGTAAGCTGAGTTCATTTTTAATCATTGTAAACAAAAGACAATCAATGTTGTAACATGTCTTTGATGTAATGTTTCTATCGGGACCTTGAGATCTTCTTCGGATAATCCAAAAACCGGATAATTGATATTCGGATAATTGAAGTTTACCATAAGACCATAAGACCATAAGATATAGGAGCGGAAGTAAGGCCATTCGGCCCATCGAGTCCACTCCGCCATTCAATCATGGCTGATGGGCATTTCAACTCCACTTACCCACATTCTCCCCGTAGCCCTTAATTCCTTGTGACATCAAGAATTTATCAATCTCTGCCTTGAAGATATTTAGCGTCCCAGCCTCCACTGCACTCTGCGGCAATGAGTTCCACAGGCCCACCACTCTCTGGCTGAAGAAATGTCTCCGCATTTCTGTTCCGAATTTACCCCCTCTAATTCTAAGGCTGAATCCACGGGTCCTAGTCTCCTCGCCTAACGGAAACAATTTCCTAGCGTCCACCCTCTCCAAGCCATGTATTGTCTTGTAAGTTTCTATTAGATCTCCACTTAATCTTCTAAACTCCAATGA
>NC_057741.1:15790939-15805712 GCF_004010195.1 Chiloscyllium plagiosum | reverse complement strand
CTCAGCAGCCTCTCGTGTGGCACCTTATCAAAGGCCTTTTGAAAGTCTAGATATACCACATCCACTGGGTTTCCCTGGTCTAACCTACTTGTTACCTCTTCAAAAAATTCTAACAGGTTTGTCAGGCATGACCTCCCTTTACTAAATCCATGTTGACTTGTTCTAATCAGACTCTGCTCTTCCAAGAATTTAGAAACCTCATCCTTAATGATGGATTCTAGAATTTTACCAACAACTGAGGTTAAGCTGATTGGCCTATAATTTTCCATCTTTTGCCTTGATCCTTTCTTGAACAAGGGGGTTACAACAGCCATCTTCCAATCATCCGGGACCTTTCCTGACTCCAGTGACTCTTGAAAGATCTCAACCAATGCCTCTGCTATTTCCTCAGCCACCTCTCTCAGAACTCTAGGGTGTATCCCATCGGGGCCAGGAGATTTATCAATTTTAAGACTTTTTAATTTTTCTAGCACTATCTCTTTCGTAATGGCAACCATACTCAACTCAGCCCCGTGACACTCTTTAATTTTTGGGATATTACTCATGTCTTCCACTGTGAAGACTGACGCAAAGTACTTGTTAAGTTCTCCTGCTATTTCCTTATCTCCCATCACTAGGCTTCCTGCATCAGTTTGAAGTGGCCCAATGTCTACTTTTGCCTGTCGTTTGTTTCTTATGTACTGAAAGAAACTTTTACTATTATTTCTAATATTACTGGCTAGCCTTCCTTCATATTTGATCCTCTCCTTTCTTATTACACTCTTTGTTATCCTCTGTTTGCTTTTGTATCCCTCCCAATCTTCTGATTTCCCACTGTTCTTAGCCATTTTATAGGATCTCTCTTTTTCTTTAATACATTTCCTGACTTCCTTTGTCAGCCAAGGTTGTCTAGTCCCTCCCCTGTTAATCTTTCTTTTCTTGGGAATGAACCTCTGTACAGTGTCCTCAATTATACCTACAAACTCCTGCCATTTTTGCTCTGCTGTCTTCCCGGTTAGCCTCTGCTTCCAGTCTATTTTAGTCAGTTCCTCTCTCATGCCCTCATAATTACCTTTATTCAACTGTAACACCATTACATCCGATTTTGCGTTCTGCCTTTCAAACTCCAGACTGAACTCTACCATATTATGGTCGCTACTTCCTAAGGGTTCCCTTACTTTAAGATCTTTTATAGAGTCTGGTTCATTGCAAAGCATTAGGTCCAGAATAGCCTGCTCTCTTGTGGGCTCCATGACAAGCTGTTCCAAAAATCCATCCTGTAAGCATTCCATGAATTCCCTTTCTTTAGATCCACTAACAACATTATTTACCCAGTCCACCTTCATATTGAAGTCTCCCATGATCAATGTAACCTTGCCTTTCTGACATGCCTTCTCTATTTCCCGGTACATGTTGTGTCCCTGGTCCTGACCACTGTTAGGAGGTCTATACACAACTCCAATTCTGTTTTTTTTGCCTTTGTGGTTCCTCAATTCCACCCACACAGACTCCACATCATCCGCCGCTATGTCATTCAATACCATAGATTTAATTTTGTTCTTAACTAACAAGGCAACCCCACCCCCTCTGCCCACCTCTCTGTCTTTTCGATAAGTTGAAAAACCATGGAGGTTTAACTGCCAGTCCTGATCCCCCTGTAACCAAGTCTCTGTGATGCCTACTACATCATAATCATTCACTATTATCTGTGGCATTAGTTCATTGGCTTTGTTATGTATGCTACGAGCATTCAGGTAAAGTGCCTTAATGCTAACTTCCTTATCATTAGAGATGTTGGAAGTCATATGTCCTAAGTTATCCTTGCTTTTTACTGTATTCTCAGTCTGCCTCAATTTTAAATCCGCCTGGAAACATGCTATCCTGCTGCTTATCTTGCCATTTACCTCCATACTCCCTGTTGCTTTCACTTTCCCTTCCCCCCAACTCAGAAGTTTAAAGTCCTACTGACCACCCTATTTATCCTCTTCGCTAGGACATTGGTACCTGATCGGTTCAGGTGGAGACCGTCCCCACGGTACAGATCCCCCCTGTTCCAAAACTGATGCCAATGCCCCATGAAGTGGAATCCCTCTTTCCCACACCAATCCCTTAGCCACGTGTTTACTTGCCTAATTTTCTTGTCCCTATGCCAATTGGCACGTGGCTCGGGCAGTAATCCGGAGATTATGACCCTTGAGGACCTGTACTTCAATTTCCTTCCTCGTGCTCGATAATCCCCAAACAGGTCCTCCACCCTAGCTTTGCCTATGTTGTTAGTCCCAACGTGGACCACAATAACTGGATCCTCCCCCTCCCGCTCCAATATTCTTTCAAACCGGGCAGGCGACACACCATGCGAGATTCCCGATCCGGCTTGCAAAGGATACTATCTGTCCCCCTAAATATAGAATCCCCTATAACAACTACTTGTCTTTTTGCTCCCCCCTCTTGAATGGCCTTCTGCACCATGGTCAGCTGGCTCATCCTGTCCAGAGCCCTTTTCCTCATCCGTACAGGGAGCAAGAATGTCATACCTATTGGACAAGGTCAAGGGCTGAGGCTCCTGCACTCCAGAACTCAGGTTCCCCCTACCTGCCTCACTTACAGTCACATTCTGATGTCCCTGATCACTAACTGAATGTGAATTACTTAATCTCCCAGGTGTGACTGCCTCCTGAAACAAAGTGTACAGGTAACTCTCCCCCTCCCGGATGTGCCGCAGTTTTTGAAGCTCAGATTCTAGATCATCAACTCTGATCCGGAGTTCTTCCAGCAACCAACACTTGCTGCAGATGTGGTCACTGCCGTTCACAATGGGATCAGCCAGCTCCCACATCATACAGCTATAGCACATCACCTGCCCAGCCATCTCTGCTTAGTTATTTACTTTATTACTTTGTACAGGTTTGAGTTAAAATACTTTCTGATACCTCTCTGCTATAGTCTTTTTCTAAAAACCAATTAATAGATAAACAAAAAAAAGTAATTTTTTAACCAGACCCTGATAAAGTAATAGTAGTATTCTTCTCTGTAGTATTCTTTAGTTTAAAGCACATATGACAATTATAATGACATTACCTTTTCAACTATGGATTTAACAGCAGTATGCTTAATGCTAGTGAACTAACTGTCAATTAACCACATTTTAGGGTTTGATCCCAACTAATTAAGCACATTATGTGTTATTATAATGAATCCCTTATGCACTGTAAGTTGAGTGGGCTTTATTACCACTGACACACTTGAGATAAAATGCATTAACAATCTTGTTTCCCTTCTTAGAAAAGGATTTGCCATTTAAAATAAACTTGGAGTTTAATACATTGATCGATTAAGTAAATAATACTAATGATTTTGAGGGAGAGAGCCAGTTTGTGTTCTAACTGTTAACAAACACATTTCCAATTCACCGCAGTTATGCGCTACATAGAACTGAGACAATTTGCATATAGAATGTTAATGCACAACAAAGACATTTTATTAATTGGCAAAATCAAGGACACAGTTTGTATGCTGTTACACTAGTGTTAGGATGCAAAGGATCTACATTTTAGAGGAACCAGGCTTGAGAAGAATAGGTTAGAATCTGTGATCTGCACTGTTGAGGGTGAAGCGGCAATATCCTGCAGATGTTTAGAGGTGGTAAAAAGATGCTCACATTATAATATATTGTTCAGTCAAAGAACAATAAAGAAATATTTTGACTTTCCAACACGAGCACTTATTGCATAAATGTATAAATTGGAACATATCGGAAGGATGTTGTGAAACTTGAAAGGGTTCAGAAAAGATCCTGCTTGATGCATTTCTAAACGCTCTGCTGTTACATACCTTTTTTTAATAATAGACTCAAACATTTCTCAATAACAGATACTATGCTAACTGTCCTTTAGTTATTTTTCATGTCCTTCTCATATTATATTGGCAGTTTTCCAAGTTCTCTGAGTCTTTTCCAGAATCTAAAAATTCCTGGAAGATTATTACCAAAGCATCCACTATTTCTGTAGCCACTTCCTTTAATATCCTAAGATGCATCTCATCAGATCCAGAGCATGCATCAGACTTCAGACCCTTTAGTTTCCATAGCACTTCTTCTCTAGTGATGATTATTGTGCTATTTCCTTTCATCCTTTTGTGCCTCGATAATTTAATATTTTTGGAATGCTATTCATGTCCTGTGAAGAGTGATAGAAAGCATTCAACACTGCTGCCATTTCTTGGTTTCTGATTATTATTAACTTAGCTTCATTTTTTAAGGGGTCTAGGTTCAGTATGACCTCTCTCTTCCTTTTTTAGATATTTAAGGAAGTTATTGTTGTCTGTCTTGTTAGTCCTTGTAAGTTTACATTAAATATTTATTTTCTCACTCTTGAAGTTTTTTTGTTGGTTTAAAAACTTTTCAATCTTCTGGCATCCTACCAATCTTTGCCATACTGTATGGTTAGTATTTCAGTGTGATGCTATTCTTTAATTTTTTGGATTAACCCATGGTTGCCATACCCTCTTCAAGAATCCTTTATCTCATTGGAATGTGTCTTTGTTATAAATCATAAATTATTTTCTTAAACATTTGCCATTGTCCGTCAACAACCTTTGTAGCTAAACTCTCTTCCCAATTCATTTCAGCTAAATCTGCCCTCATTCCTTCATAATTATCCTTACTTACGTTTTGCATAGTTGATTTTGACCCAGGCTTTTTGCTCTCAGACTGAATGATAATTCTACCATATTATCTTCACTGTTTTCTTGGGGATCTTTCACTCTGAGATCATTTATTACATCTGCCCTATTGCACATTATAGTGTGGTATCTACTTCTGATTAGATTTGCTATTTAAATACAAACAGCACCAAGTTTCAAGGCTTACACATAAAGCCGATAGCTACCTTTCATAAAAAAGTGATATTACTGCAGATGGTTCATGTGAACTCAAGATGACCTGCTGGGTTAGATTAGATTAGATTAGATTCCCTACAGTGTGGAAACAGGTCCTATGGCCCAACCAGTCCACACTGACCCTCCAAAGAGTAACCCACCCAGACCCATTTCCCTCTGACTAATGCACCTAACACTGTGGGCAATTTAGCATGGCCAATTCACCTGACTTGCACATCTTTGGACTGTGCGAGGAAACCGGAGCGCCTGGAGAAAACCCAGGCAGACACGGGGAGAATGTGCAAACTCCACACAGACAGTCCGCCCAAGGCTGGAATCGAACCTGGGACCTGAATAGTGACTTATAACTTGTATTACATTATTTGTTGCAGGTGCACAGTTGTATGTTCCACTACTGTTGCAACTGGCTACAGAGGACCAACACAGAGCAGGAAAGGTGACAGGGAATGTTCTCTCAAGTCCTGTGCAATTTTGTTCTAAAGTCCAGACATAGCCATTTGGGAATGAATAAAGCTGAGAAGGTGGAGACTGAGGAGAAAGGCTATGTTACAATGGCAGCATTTCCTTAATGATGATTTCTTGAAATGACCAAACATGCCAATTTACAGCTAGTGGTTGTCCAAGCCAAACTGGAGCCAAATAAATGCACCTCAGTACATTCTAGTATATCTGATTCCTTACATTCACATCTTCTAAGAAAATTTACAGTTGCTTCATCCAGCAGGACAACAAACTTTGCCAGTTTTGCAACTGATTAGGAGTACAATCAGTTGTTATTTCAAAATTTCAGAATTAGTTGTTATTCCAAAAGTTGTCACTTGGGCTCCTATGCAGTGTATTAAATGAAGCAGAAGCAGTTTATGTTATCAAGCTGTCTTGTCGATGTCCAAATGCTTTGCAGTTAATGGAGCAGGATAAATGAGATGGCTATCTGCTCCTGTGGAAATTCCCACAATGATTGCATATGCAGTTGAAAGAAGTGTGAAAAAATGGCTACAACAATTACCCAATGTTACATGGCAGCATGTAGTCCAGATAAGTGCTTACCCCAAACTGTATGCTATGACATTGATAGAGTATCAGGAGATATTTTGTCATGCTCAGTGACAAGGACCACTCTCCCATCAGCAAGCAGGAGGCCCAGAATTTTCTAGCCATGCCTCAGTTTCCTGGAAATAAACACCACTTAGGCTCTGTATGACCCAGTACATGGTGATCTAACTTTGCTGGATGCTGGAGCAAGACCTGAGGACAGTGGGAGTGAGACATCATCCTCTCCTGGTGGCTGTGAAGGTCACTATAGTGTTGTGGCTGTCTCCTTCTATAGAGCGATGATTGACCTGTGTGGGATCTCTCAGTCGTACACCCACAAATGCATCAGGACAGTGACCAATGCTCTCTGTGCAAGGTTACACTCGCTAATTTCATTCCCTGTGATGTGGTCAGTGCTGCAGCCCGGGCAATTAGATGAGGGGTGGGGATCTCCAGTATTGTCCCAGTATGGAGTGCTACATCATTTTGGTGGCCTTGCAGAATTGGAGTAGGCAATGAGGAGAATTGTTGAGTGCAGAAGAACTGGGGGAATGGGACTAGCCAACCAAGAAGGATGAAAGGGATATTGAGGAGGAAGGAGGTTTTGTCCATGACAGCACTCAGCCACAACAGAGGCTTGAAAGAATCTCACTGACACCCGGTTCCAATGGAGTTGGGTACAGCACACAATCCTAGACTGTAAAATAATCTTTGGCTGTGATGCTGAAGGGAGTGAGGTTCATTTGCTTCTTGTAAATAAAAGCTCAAATAGCTTGTGCTATCCTGTATTTGATGTTTGGACAATGGCAAGATTTGAGTCCACAATGGGTTTTGGGGACAGGGTCATGCTGATGTGGGAAAGTTGTTTGGGCAGCATGTAGCTGAGGGCAGGTAAATTGTATGGCCTGAGAGCATGGGGTTGTATATGTGAGGGTATGTCAGCAAGGCCAGTTATGTACCGTGAGCAGCTTGGCTTTGTAGCTGCTGTGCCATTGAGTTACCAGTGAGGGACAATGCCATTTTGGTGATACTTGCCTAAGTACACAGCAAAGATGACGCGTTTGTAAGGAATGCCAACATTTTGTTCGATATCTGATGAGTGATGAGTTGTTCCAGGAATGGCATGTGGTAAGATGGGGCAGAAATCAGATGTGAGAGATGCCATAGGTATGCGGTTAGTAATTAATGAGGTTATTTTACTATGTTCATTTGAATTTAAATTTATTATTATGGCTCCTTGTCTTTGTGTTGCTCTCCGGTGGTTGGTTGCGGAAGAAGAATTGTTAAAGATACTATAGGAGTTTTTTGATGCTGGGGTACATAATGTTTTATTTATGATAAATACTAACTACGTACAAGTCAAGACTTCATCTCTACCATGAGGCCACTCTAGAGAACCAAATCCTGATGCTAGCTTGATCTTACATTAGTTCTCAATGATGATGTGGACCATCATATTTCCATATTCACATCATCCCTTTAGACTAAAATCTTTATACTCAACTAATGATCTAATTCCATCCACCCTATGACATCTTTTCATCATTTTAAACATTTCTATCATTGCTCCCATTAATCTACATGGCCAAATGAAGAATGACCCAATTTTAAGTTTCCCTTATATTTCCAGTGTACCGTGTCTAAAACCTCAATATCTTTCCTATTGCCTGAAATGCAATGCTGTGAACAATACTGAGGTACTTATTGAGATTTTAGACATGCTTAGCATTATATCTTGGCTTGTGCATGGTATGTCTGTTGAGATAAGTGCTAGATTTCTATTAGCTCTTTGCAACAGCTTTTTCTGCCTGAAGTGCTGTATTTTACTGCCCTGTTAACCTGTGCTCCTAAATCCCTTTGCTGTTCCATTGTACTGAGCCGATATACATATAGCATATAATTATTGGTGTTATTTATTCTTGCATAATGCATCATTTCACATGCTGATGGTCAATTTCATTTACCATGCTTTAGTATTTCTCCATCTCAGTGTCATTTTGCAGCTTCCCTTAATCTCCTAAAAAAATTAACTATCTCTTGAATTTTTGGTGTTATCTGCAAATATTGGTCCCAGTCCATTCTAGGCCAATTTCCAACCCATTCATACACAGTAAATTGAAATGACTGCAGCTGCTGCCCACTCCACCAACTCTGAAAAAAGCAACCTTAACTCCTAATTAGCTATTCTTTCCTTTCCAATTACTTTTTAATCCATTTTGCTATCCACCTCTTAAGTTCATATGCCTTGAATATCTCTAGTTACTTTTCACATGATGACTTGCCAAAGGCTTTCCTAAAATCCAAATAGGTAACATCCGTTGCATTTTTCAGATTCACCACATCTGTCTCCTCCTTAATCGTAGAACCCCTACAGTATGGAAACAGGCCCTTTGGCCCAACAAGTCCACACCGACCCTCTGAAGAGTAACCAACCCACACCTATTCCTCTACCCTATATTTACACCTGACTAAGGCAGCTAGCCTACATATCCCTGAACACTACGGGCAATTTAGCATGGCCAATTCACCTGACCGGCACATCTTTGGAGTATGGGAGGAAACTGGAGCACGTGGAGGAAACCCACGTAGACACGGGGAGAATGTGCAAACTCCACACAGACAGTCCCCTGAGGTGGGAATCAAACCGGGCTCCCTGGGGCTGTGAAGCAGCAGTGCTAACCACTGAGCCACCAGCAACTTTAGCTATTTCCATGTTTTATGGAACATGAAGTAAAATGAAGCTCTGCACAGTCACAAATGTAAAGGATGTGTCACACGCAAGTAATGTGGAAAGACTGGAAGATGGTTAATCAACAGGGAGGAGTGAATTCAGAGAAATATTTGAAGACAAGAATGTGACTTTGTAATTTTAGATTTTCAAGACTTGGAGCTTATGTAAGTCAGCAGACAGAAGGGAATGGTTGGAACTCTGTGTGTAGCTCAAGTTAGCAGTAGCAATGATTTTAATGAAGTGTATTTTATTGAGCATAAAAAGTGGGAGGAAAGTATTGAAATAGTAACATTCTGGATTGATAAGGAGAGAACAAGCTAAGTTAAATGTCAGCAACTGGGATTGTTTTCAACAGGCACTCTAGACGGTCATGTCAGATACATAAATACCTGCAACTACAACACTAAATGGTAATATTAATGATACCATACAGAGGTTGCAAGCAGCATAAGCATACTGACTAAATGCAGGAAATGTAGATTGTGGAAATTATAGAGTCATAGAGTCATAGAGATGTACAGCATGGAAACAGACCCTTCGGTCCAACTCGTCCATGCCGACCAGCTATCCCAACCCAATCTAGTCCCACCTGCCAGCACCCGGCCCATATCCCTCCAAACCCTTCCTATTCATATACCCATACAAATGCCTCTTAAATGTTGCAATTGTACTAGCCCCCACCACTTCCTCTGGCAGCTCATTCCATACATGTACCACCCTCTGTGTGAAAAAGTTGCCCCTTAGGTCTCTTTTATATCTTTCCCCTCTCACCCTAAACCCATGCCTTCTAGTTCTGGACTCTCCGACCCCAGGGAAAAGACTTTGTCAAAGGAGCAAAAACAAACTCTGACCATGAGATAGTTACAAATGGAATTGGCCTACAGTAACTCATCCATCTAGAAGGACCTTGCAGATCACTCTGTCTTAAATAATTTTCAGAGTTTTACTTCCACGACCTGACTACACAAAGGCGCTTTCCATCTGTTTCTCATTCTGTGTATAACAAGCTTCCTGACATAATTCTTCAATTCACCTCTTACTGATTGAAATCTGTGCTGTTTTGCAAAGATTTGACATGTGCCAGATTCCAAGTGAGAACTGTCTTTTATTTAAAAATTTTTTTTTTAAAACCCCCACACTGCTGCCTAACTGCGGTAGTGCTTATTTTTTCCCCAGCACCCATGTTGTGTGTGTGCAGGAGAACTGTCTTTTACCTTCTTTTTTGTTCCACCACCAGGAAGATAAGAAAACACCCGAGTGGCCAGTGACAAACACTGCCCTTAACTCCTCTTTTTTTTTCTTTTTTAACCCCCACACTACCACCTAAGTGCGGTAGTGCTTATTTTATCCTCAGCACCCATGGTGTGTGTGTGCAGGTGTGAGACACAGTGAAAGTCACAAAGTGCATGAATCTTTATTCAATTTCCACCACCAGGAAGATAGGAAAACACCCGGGTGGCCAGTGATAAACACTGCCCTTCACATCAAAGGACAGTGCTGTGTGATCAAAACAGTGAAGGGGAGGGTAGGGACTAAATCAAAATAGAGTTGGAGGGAGAAATGATGCACTCCACTCCCTGCGGCACCCACCTCTCCCTGAACAACTCCAGGGTGTTGGTCGACACCGTGTGCTCCTTCTCCAAGGACACCCGGGCTCTAACGTAACCGCGGAAGAGGGGCAGGCAGTCGGCCCTAACGACCCCCTCCACGGCCCGCTGCCTGGACCTGTTGATGGCCAGTTTGGCCAGGCCCAGGAGCAGACCCACGAGGAGGTCTTCAGACCTGCCCTCCCTCCTCCGTACCGGGTGCCCAAAGATCAGGAGCGTGGGACTGAAGTGCAGCCAAAAACAGAGGAGAAGGTTTTTAAGGAAATCAAAAAGGGAGTGCAAACGCCCACACCCAATATATAAATGGTCCACGGACTCCACAGCGCCACAGAACAAGCAGTTGGGCTGGGAGTCCGTGAACCACCCTCCACCCCAGATCCCCGAGAGAAAGGGGGAGGACTCCCGCGTAGAGAGCCCTCCACTGGGGATCCCCACCGCCCGGTGGCAAATGGGCACGCCAAGGCGTGTCCGGACGGTGGATCAGGGAGAAGAGGTGGACGGTGTGCAGCAGCAGTCTATACAGGGCTCTTCTTTTCACCTCCGAGAACTGTCTTTTATTATGTATCTGCTAGTTAAGAGTTGCTAAACTACCAATCAATTAGTAATGATCAATCATATCTGCATATTGTCTCGTCTCTCCACTAGAAAATAATATTCCTTATTTAACTATAGGTTAGAAATAATCTTTATATGAAAGATTAACATGGTAAGTGAAGTATAATGACCTTCATACTAGATTAGATTAGATTACTTTACAGTGTGGAAACAGGCTCTTCGGCCCAACAAGTCCACACCGACCCGCCAAAGCGCAACCCACCCATTCCCCTACATTTACCCCTTACCTAACACTACGGGCAATTTAGCATGGCCAATTCACCTGAAGTGCACATCTTTGGACAGTGGGAGGAAACCGGAGCACCCGGAGGAAACCCACGCAGACACGGGGAGAATGTGCAAACTAGTAGGCTAGTTCTCACCCAAAAGGAAAGTATTAGTAATTGTGCTTTGGAAAGTAGTTTAACATCCTCAAATGTATTAGGGGATTTGGTGAATTAAGAGCAAATTACTACAGGTTATTTGACCTATGCTGTCCTCACATATCATATATTATTGAATATCACTGACTAGATTATACAATTGTCATTTTAAATAACATTTGAGCATTTAATTGCCAACATTAATGGTGATGTACCACAAATGCGCTGATACAGAGTATTCTGCTGTCTCTCTAGTGGTAGCATCACTAACAGTAAATTTATTTCTCCAATCAAGTACAAGTTGTAATACTCCAAATTAATCAGTTTAATGAGCCAGAAATTAGCCACTTGATCTTTATAAATGAGTCCAGTGATATTAACACTGGCAGTAATAATAGCAAAATATAAGGCTCCGAAACCTCATGGAAATGGTATTTCAGAAACCTGAAGTCGAGCTAACTGTTAATGTAATGCTGACATGTTAAAATGTTTTTTTGGGCACAAGCCAAATCTCTGAACCCTAGCATAGGAAAGGCTGTCTCAAAATAAATCTATCAATTTGTTAAATGCAGTTTCTCATTAAAAGTAACTGGAATGATGGCAAGAAACATTTTAACAGGCTTTATTGATCTGACAGTCCCTGTGGAAGCTGCAAAAGGTAGAGGACATAGATTTTCAATTCCGGACTGTGCAACCCTACACAAGCTACAATAGCCGAATCTTCGAAGTAATGCATAGAATGGTATGACCAGTGTTTACAAAGGTGCTCAGTTAAATCCAGTAGTTAAGATATCAAATTAGGTGACATGGGAAATTGTGAGGAAAACTGCAAGAGAATATGGATTAAGAGAGTGTGCTTGTGTAATTCTCGCATTGATAAATTGAAATCGTATTTGCAGAATGTAGGAAAGGAATGGAAATATAATCTAAATTTGAAATTCTCAGAAAGATTGGGGAAATTTGGAACTGGTCCTTTGAAGGAGTATTTGTATCTAAGGGAAGAGAGATGGCAATGATTACAAAAGCAAAAAGGAGATTAGGGGCTGAATTTTCCCTTTGTAGTTAATGTTTGCCAAATGAAATTCATATAGCCAGGCTCTTTTCCACTTCAAGTGCAATCCCACAGGAGGAGAGGTGGAGGTGTTTGCCAGTGCTTGGTCCTCCTGAGTTCATGCTGCCTCAGACACTACAAGCTAGGAACTGCTAGATTGAAGCATGGAAATGGAAGTTTGCTGTGTGCTTTGCAGACAGGTACCTAGACATGTAGGTGGACAATGTGCTGGGGAGAACACAGTCATTTTTCCAGCAGACAGTCACAGGATTACATGATGCCAGTCCAAGATGGTGTGGACCCAGATGGCAGCCTGCGTTGGTGCTGCCACATTTCCACACTGAAATGTCAGTATGCAAGAACTTGATCTGTAACTTGGAAGAGATCCTTTTGAAGGAATGCGAGAGCCAATAGTACCTTACTGGCAGAATTCTTGAAATCTTGGTTGTGCAAAATACAATTAGATAATGTCAAATCTCCTTATTTTGGCATGACAATGAAATGTCCATGTTGAATGAGGGCATATCATAAGGTTTCATTATGATGGATGTGAAGGCTGAAGAGTTTATTCAATAAAATTATGTTCTGTCGTTCCACACAGATTATCTGCCCATGAATCTCATGTGGAGATCACTATGGCTGGAATCCTAAACATCACTGTTCAAGGATCGCTAACATTTGCAGCTCGTTGCAGTTAAGGAGTCTTTAGCTTGAGAGAAATGAGTGCAGTGCATGGTGATTGCAAATTCTTTCATCCTCAATATCTGAAAAGGCTGCTCATCTCTTACATGGATGTAACTGACTCAGATCTTATGTCAAAATTTCACAACAAACATTTTAACAGTACAAGTGAATATATATTTACAGAAGTGAAAGATTATCTTTCAGGTCGCTTTACCGTTGCCACCTAAGCACCCTAACTAAACATTTATCTTTCTCTGCCTCCAACTATATCTAAGTGCAGTCCTGACTTCCCCAGGCTGGGGGGGGAGGTGAGGCAGCCTGCTCTTGTTGTTGGCTCTGCTGACTTGGGTAGTCGTACCTTGTACGAGAAAGTGAGGACTGCTGATGCTGAAGGGTCAGAGTGGAAAAGTGTGGTCCTGGAAAGGCACAGCAGGTCAGGCAGCATCCGAGGAGCAGGAGAGTTGATGTTTTGGGCATAAGCCCAAATGTCGACTGTCCTGCTCCTCAAATGCTCCCTGACTTGCTGTACTTTTCCAGTGCTACAATTTTCCACTCTGGTTATACCTGGTCTATTGGGGTCTAGAGGTCATAAGCTTACTGATTCTATCCTGCCCTATTGCAAACTCAATCTTATTATAACACACTTTGGAAAGTTCTCTGATTCGCAAGCCCCACTACTCCTGGGATCACCACAAAAGTTAATGATTCATTGAAGTCACACATGGTCTCCAATTGTCTGATGGAATAAAATTGATAGAAAACCCTGACAAGGTTCCAATATTTAACAAGAACCTTTATTTATTATAAACCATTAAATTCTAATTGGAAGTAAATAGCTATGAACTATCAACACGTAGTTCTCATTAAAACTCTTAACCCCCCCCAAATAAATAAGTGAACATATGTGGACTACTGAAAAAAAGGTTTTAATGGTGGAAAGAAATTGGGAAATACAGTTCAATAGCACCCATCTACAGAGTTTGTTGAGATGCTCCTTTGGCTTGCTAGGACTTCCTGTTCTTCAATCTCCATCACTTCTTTGTAGGAGGCACAGTTAGTACTTTAAAGTCTATTATTTACTGATGTTGGAAGATGTGGCTTTAGGAAGGTTTTGTTCTGTCATGTTCCTTCTGAAGGCAAGTGTTGTAAACTTGGGGTGAGCTGTCTACTGAGCTCAGCATTGTAGCTAGTTTGGTTTTTTTCTTAAAAGTTGTTGGGACAATAGCAGCAGAAGCATAAAGGGGTGGGATCAAGCTCCCATAGAATCAGGCTTTTAGTTTAACTTTCAATAGCTGCTGAGGTTTGGAAATTGCTGTACATCTTAACCTGCAACATCAAAATACTTGAACTCTCTCACTCTCTCACACTGTCTCTCTTTCTCACGCGCGCTTTCTCTTTCTCTCTCTCTCTCTCTCTCGCATGCTCTCTCTTTCTTTCTCGCTTGCGCTCTCTCTTTTTCTCTCTCTCTCTAGAACATAGAACAATACAGCACAGAACAGGCCCTTCGGCCCACGATGTTGTGCCGAACATTTGTCCTAGCTTAAGCACCTATCCATGTACCTATCCAATTGCTGCTTAAAGGTCACCAATGATTCTGATTTTGCCACTCCCACAGGCAGCGCATTCCATGCCTCCACCACTCTCTGGGTAAAGAACCTACCCCTGACATCCCCCCTATACCTTCCATCCTTCACCTTAAATTTATGTCCCCTTGTAACACTCTGTTGTACCTGGGGAAAAAGTCTCTGACTGTCTACTCTATCTATTCCCCTGATCATCTTATAAACCTCTATCAAGTCACCCCTCATCCTTCACC
>NC_057741.1:15712436-15790589 GCF_004010195.1 Chiloscyllium plagiosum | reverse complement strand
TTCCAAAATGGGCAACCTCACACTTGGCAGGGTTGAACTCCATCTGCCACTCCTCAGCCCAGCTCTGCATCATATCTAAGTCCCTTTGCAGCTGGCAACAGCCCTCCTCACTATCCACAACTTCACCAATCTTCGTATCATCTGCAAATTTATTGACCCACCCTTCGACTCCCTCATCCAAGTCATTAATAAAAATTACTCTACCCTGCACTGCTCTACCCTCATCCACATGCTTGGTCACCCCCTCACAGAATTCAATAAGACTTGTAAGGCAAGACCTACCCTTCACAAATCCGTGCTGGCTGTCCCTAATCAAGCAGTGTCTTTCCAGATACTCACAAATCCTACCCCTCAGTACCCTTTCCATTTCTTTGCCTACCACCGAAGTAAGACTAACTGGCCTGCAATTCCCGGGGTTATCCCTATTCCCTTTTTTGAACAGGGGCACAACATTCGCCACTCTCCAGTCCCCTGGTACCATCCCCGTTGACAGTGAAACTTAGTAAACTTAGTGAAAATTAGTAAATTTTCAAATAGAGTTAAGTTGTTCAAAGTCTTCTTTCTTCAGATGGTATTTAAACTATAGTGTAAGAATAAAGTCTGTATTGCTTGAAGCCTGGTAGTTTAACAATAGAATTGCATCCACAACACAAAACTTTACACTTGCCTTTAAAAATAAGAGAAAGTTGGGGTCTAGGCTACCTGCTTAATATATTTTGAGGAGGTTTGGTCTGAACCATAACGCTGATTTAAGGCAATAGCTTGCAATTACTGGTGGGAGAAAACAGCTGGCTTTCTTTAGGGTTCGGGTATTTTTACTGCAGAGCGAGGGACATACACAACTTGGTCTTCCAGTGGTCCAAAAGCCTCTATCTGTATCATTCACTCCCACATGCTGTTTAGCTACCCAGGCGTTATCATCAGGCTGATGACCTTTGGCATCCAAGACCAGGTTGTGCGATTATGACCAATCAGCTGTCCCTTGTCGGGCAAATCTTGCACTGTACATGCTTCCCCACCCAAGCAGTATACAGTAAGTTCAATACACAATGTGTTTCATCAATTTGTTTTTTAAAAGTGCAACAGTTCCTTCTGTCGTCTTTGGTTTGTAAACAGACTTTTACCATTTTTGTTCACAATCAGCAAAATAAAAAATATATTCTCTTCACACTTGAAATTTAGCTAGCTTTGCAATCTCATGCAGAGGGAAGTGGAAGGGCAGCCCTCGCCCACAAGCAGTGAAGTAAATATACTCACTTACTCCCCAAAACTATCATCAGCTCTCTTCAACTGCAATTAAACATGTAAGATAGGTTAAATCAGTGAATGGCAGCCTAATTAAATATCGAAATTGACAGCACATCCCATCAGCTCCCCCTGTTAACTGCAGGAGTCTGCAGGTTGGAATTGGGTTCAGTTCAGGTCTGTGATTTTAAAGATTTTAATCTCCGTTGTCATTCCAATTTACCTGCCTTGAATGCTAAAGTCCAGACCAAGCCTTGAAGGTCTCCCCTCTGCTGTTCTATTGAGACCATCTGCCCATTATCAGACTTGGCTCTATACTCACCTCGTCATGCCTCACCTCATTGTGCCTTGCACCATCATCACTTTTGTGATTTAATCACTCGTGCACTTCAATCTATTGCAGACCATTTCCTTTTTTTCCACTGTCCTTCCATTCCTACTCTTCACATTTGTTTAAAAGCAGCTTATCTCCTCTATCTTCCAGTTCTGAAGCAAGATTGTTATTCTGAATTATTAACTCTACAAGAGTTATGACTAATTTGCTTGGTGTTTCCAGGGTTTTTTGTTTTTAAATTCCAATTGACAGGCAAATAGCTGTCCCCTTTTGAAAGAGGATGGCTTGCTAGTGGCAGGCCTGTGGTCAGTACTTTGGATCAATGTTAAACTGACTCTTCATTCGGAACCATGGTCATGGCTGTGGCTGCACACTTCCCCTCTAAAGGCAGACTGGCAACTGTAGCCATTTCTACATTCAATGAGTTTGAAAATGTTGAGAGGACCTCTTGAGGCATCCTGTCTCTTCCTTACCTGCATTCAGAAGACTGCAGTTCTTTCATCATTGGGTTTCCTATTGGCACTCCAGCATGGGAACACACACCTTATTCTGAATTAGACATCACATACACCTCTATTATTAATTGGCCAGCTATGGTCCAGAAATGGTTGGGATCTCAGAACAAAAGTCCTGCTCATAATGTACTTTGCCCATGGGGCTACATTTGCTCAAGTTTCACTAATTATTGTTTGTTTACACCCATTGGGAGAACATTTTGAGTCTAACTAGGAAACATAAGCACAGGAATGGGTGCAATTGAGATTAGCTTCCAGGTTGCTCCACGTAGACCATAAGACATAGAAGCAGAAATTAGACCATTTGTCTCATCAAGTCTATTCTACCATTCAATCGTGGTTGATTTGTTTTTCAACCTCATTTTCCAACTTCCTCCCCATAACCTTTGATCCCTTTGGCAATCAAAAACCTATCTATCTCTGTTTTAAACATACTCAATGACCTGAGCCTACTGTGGTAATGAATTCCACAGTTTCACCACTCTCTGGCTAAAGATGTTTCTCCTTACCTATGTTCTAAGCATCTTGCCTTTACTCTTAGGTTGTGCTCTTGGGTTCTAGTCTTTCCTGCTAATGGAAACATCTTCCCAACGTCCACTCTGTTCAAGCCATTCAGTATTCTGTAAGTTTCAATTAGATCCTCCCTCATCCTTCTAAACTCTATTGAGTAAAGTCCCAGTGTCCTCAAGCATTCCTCATATGTTAAGCTTTTCATTCCTGGGATTGTTCTCATGATCCTCCACTGGACCCGCTCTAGGGTCAGTGCATCCTTCCTAAGGTATGGGGCCCAAACTTGTGCTCTAAATGTGGTCTGATCAGAGCCTTATAAAGCCTCAGAAGTACATCCCTGCTTTTATATTCTCTTCCTCTTGCGATGAATGACAACATTGTATTTGCCTTCCTAACTACCGACTCAACCTGCAAAGTTTTCCTTCAGAGAAATATGGACTAGGACTTGGAAATTGGTAAATTGTTAATACTTTCAGAAACCAGCAGAATTGTTCAATTTATGTTTTTGATTACTTTGACAGTGGAAAAGGCTCTTGAGAAATTATCTTGAGTCTCTGAATGGATTAAAAGGAATTTCAAAAATGTCATACTTGTCAATTTCCTTCAAATGTTCAAATGTACTCTTTCATTTTTTTCTGATTACATTCAGGAACAATGAAAAAAATAATCGAATACCATCTGTCTGCCAACTGGAAGAATTTTATTAGACATTTTGGCATAGCTTAAGCGCTCTAGTTCCAAAACATAAAACAATCCAGAGTTGAGCTCAGCATAGTGCTAACTTATTGTTCTTATTCTGAAAGGCCAGTGTCATGGCTGGGCTCTTTCTCAGGTTTTCTTGGCTAGAATGTAGTTTTTATCATCAGTTCAGCTGCTTTATAAGCTGAGGCATGTGTCTTTATTCTCTGACATGCACAGAATAGAGAGTACTTAGGT
Source organism: Chiloscyllium plagiosum (assembly GCF_004010195.1). Classification (NCBI taxonomy): domain Eukaryota; kingdom Metazoa; phylum Chordata; class Chondrichthyes; order Orectolobiformes; family Hemiscylliidae; genus Chiloscyllium; species Chiloscyllium plagiosum. The sequence goes on along the minus strand of NC_057741.1, from coordinate 15,787,049 downwards.
TTGACAATTAACCTCTAACCACAGTAAACCATTCCCCTGACAGTACATCAGATACCCATTAAATTCTTCTGCCATCTCAGAAAGCAGAGAATGTGCAATGTCAGACAACGGCTACAGGCTAAACTGCTCAGTCTAATTTTTTTAATGGGTGTTAAATAGGTGCAATGGTGGCCAACAGGGGTCCTGATGTTGGGTCAGACCATTTGTTAGGCATTGTTCGCGACTATCTGAATGAGCCTTTTGGCCTTTGATGTATAGAAATGATCAAAGAGGAAGTCATGCAATCCCCACATTGTGGAAGCAAGCCATTTGGCCCATCGAGTCCACACAAACTCTCTGAAAAACAACCCGCACAGACCCATCCCATCCCTGTAACCTTGCATTTCCCAGGCTAATCCACCTACCTTGCACAACCCTGGATACTATATGCAATTTAGCAAGGCCAATTTATCTAATCTACACACCTTTGGACTATGGGAGGAAGCTGGAGTACCCAGAGGAAATCCATGCAAACACAGGGAGAATGTGCGAACTCCACACAGACAGTTGCCTGAGGGTGGAATCGAACTTGGGTCCCTGGTGCTGTGAAGTAGCAGTGTTTTCTACTGAGACATTGTGCCACCTTATGGAGTGGAGTTGGAGGGGTGGTGTTGGGGATGTTTGACGTTATAGAGTAGAATAAGAGCTGGTCATGTACTTCCCCTGAATTCCTTAGGCTCTATGGCCTGAACAAGTGCTGCTCCCAATAGGTGTTTTCTTTTATATATAAACAAATTCTTAAAAAGTCAGATACTGAAATTAAAACAAAACAAGTTTCTATGGAGCTAGGAGAAGTCCTGTCCAGTCACCATACTTAGGAAGGATGTGAAGTCCTTGAATAGCTGCAAAGGTGAATTATCAGATTGGTTCCAGAGAAGAGGACATTTAGTGCAAAGTTAGATTGGAAAAGAGGCAACTGCATGGATATTTGATAGAGGTATATATTGCTGACTGTCATCAAGTAGGGGACACAAATTTAAGCTTCTGGGCAAAAAATACAGAGATTTGAGAGAAAACATTGCTTTTATAGAGTGAGTAGTAATGATTGAGAAAATCACTGCCTATGAGGATGGTTGAAATGGAAGAATTTGAATCATCACTAGGGAGAGATTAAATTTACTGATGACACCACCATAGTGGGTTGGATCTCAATCAATGATGAGGTAGCGTACAAGAAGGAGACAGACAGCTTAGAGGTATGGTGTAAAGAGAACAAGCTCTTCCTCAATGTCAGCAAAACAGAGCAGCTGGTCATTGACTTCAGGAAGCAGATTAGAGGGCATGCCCCTGTCTGTATCAATGGGGCTGAGGTGGAAATGGTCGAGTTCTTCAAGTTCCTAGGAATAACTAATATTAACAATCTCTTCAGGTCCATCCATGTTGGCCCTGCAGTCAAGAAAGCACACCAATGCCTCAACTTCCTTAGAAGACTAAGGAAATTTGGCCAGTCCACAATGACTCTTACCAATTTTTATAGATGTACCATAGAAAGCACCCTATCCAGATGCATCACAGCTTGGTACGCCAACGGCTCTCAAAACTGCAGGAAATTATAGGGAGTTGTGATCGCAGCCCAGTCTATCACACAAACCAGCATTGATTCTGTCTATACTTCCTGCTGCCTCAGGAAAGTAGTCAATATAATCAAAAATCCCTCCCGCCCTGATTATACTCTCTTACATCCTCTTCCATCAGGCAGAAGCTACAAAAGTTTGAAACATGTACCGTCAGATTTAAAAACAGCTTATTCCCTACTATTATCAGACTTATGAATGAAATCTCATATATTAAAGTTGATCCTTCTCTGTACCTCCTCTGTAGCTGTGAAACTATATTCTGCATTCTGTTCTATTACCCTGATGTATTTATGTAAGGTATGATTTATCTGGTTAGCAAGAAAAACAATACTTTTCACTGTATATCGGTACATGTGACAATGATAAATCAAATACATAAATAAATACAAGATGAGATGAGAATGACGAGATTGCTTTACAGAGAGCTGGCATGGGCTTGTTGGGCTGCCTGCTCTTTCACTGTGACATTATATGATTCTGTGGACATAGTTTTGATCTCCAGCAGAGATTTGGGTCTGCAGTTCCCCATTACCAGTAAACGTGTCATGTTCCCATTTCTGAGGTATTTTAGATTGAGATGGGTGATGAGTGATGGTGGCTACCCCCCCATAACTGACATGTAGCCAACTAATACCCTTAAAGAGCCTATTAAAAACAACTGCGGATGCTGTCTCGAGTATTCTAGTTGGTAATTCACCCAGTAGAGGCTAAATCTTGACTCAGAGCTGAGAGTGACCTTCTAGCAGCATATTAAGTCTCATCTACAACCTTTGATATACTTTCCCAGCCCCAGTTGTGACCACAATTGAAATATGGTTAAGGCTGTAGTTATTGGCCATCTGTGAATGGGATCCATAGGGGTCATCTCACCTTGATGAAAGGTCTACAGAGACCACTCCCATTTCTATTATCTGGATTACAATAATTTTCAGTAAAACTCGACCGAAATGACTCCTACTTGAGTAAAATTGTGATTCAAATTGATGGCAGATTCTGAGTCATGATTTATCCTTTCTGTACAGACACTGGGGCTGCCCATGTGTTACTGCTGGAGGTCCAGCCTCTGTAAATGAACACAAACCCTAACCAGTAATTGGCAAGCTGGCTGAAAATCGGACACTGATGTGGGATTGAAAAATAAATTCACTTGACATCAGATCCTCACAGACAGCATACCAGGAGGGTAAAAGTACTGTATTCCTTCATTTGAAATAACGTTTTACAGAGAGTAAAAGCAATGATTGGAATGTACATGAGATTGAATCTGGTTAAAATTACATAAACAAGCTTTATGAGTAAGTTGTTTAAAATCTGAAATTCAACATATGTAAAATTATTCTCTCACAGCCAGTTAACTACTTAGCACTAATGATGAACTTAGTACATTGTTTTAAAAAAAGGTTACATCTCATTTAATAATGTGTAACTTTTTCTAAATGTTTTTACACTGACATGAAGGGCACAAGAACCAAAGTTCTCAAAAGTTCATTGATCTTGAATTGATTGCAGTCTTGGAGGTTTCCAACAGTGCACCCTCTGGAGGGGCCCAGAGAACATTGACAGCACCTTCTGGATTTAATTGTACATATGCTGACAGAGGTTGCTGTCGGTTTAAAGGAGCAATGATGGTCAATGCTGACAATTTTTGCATCATGTCTGTCACAAAATCCACATCACTGGGTGTGAGTGGTCTTTCACAGAGTCATACAAACATTCACATGAGCATTAGAATTCAGAGGGGGTCTAGTCAACTTGGCCCCTTCATACAATTCCACTAATTGATCATGGCTGGTCTGATTATGGCTTTTACCTTCCTATCCACTCTCTGTACCCATTAACCCCTCTGTGAGACAAGAATTTATCTAACTTGGCCATAAATATATTCAATCACCTTCCCTCTACTGCTGTTCATGGAAGAACATTCCATGGACAACAATCCTCTTAGCTTAAAAAAACTCACTTCATCTCCATCTTAAATATGGGAAACATAGTTCTGATCTCTCCCACAAGGAGGAAACATCCTTTTGGAATCCACTCTGTCAAGACTCCTTAGGATTTTTTATGTTTCGTTGAGATCACTTCTCATTCGTCTAAACGCTATACTCGTCTAAACTCCAACCTTCCCTCGTAAGACACGCTCTTCATCCAAAAGGTCAGTTGAAAGAACATTATTTGGGTCCACTTCCAATGTAATTACATCATTTCATAAATAAGGAGCCCCAAACTGTTTACAGTACTTCAGATTTGTTCTTACCAACACCCTGTACAATTGAGCAAACATTTCCAACTGTTACAAACCAGTCCCGTTGCAATTTGTCAACAGTCCATAAGTCTTCCTAATTGCTTGTAATTGATATACCATGGCATATAGATTCCCTTGTAACACAATCAACTTCCATTATAAATAATATCCTGAATTTCTATTCACCCTGATAAAGTGGACAAGTTCACAGTTATACTTCATTGACCAAATTTTTGCCCACTCGCAATCTATCTCTATCCCCTAACAGATAGACTTAAGCCCTCTTCACAACTTACTCTCCAATTATCTTTGTTTCAAAAATGAATTTAACAACTATACACTCTCATCCAAGTCATTGACACAGACTGGAAGTAATTGAGATCCCTCCACTGATCACTGATATTCCATTGATGATGTCTTGCCAACCCAAATCTGACGTTAATATCCCTACTGCCTTTCCTGTTAGCTACATAATTAGATTAGATTAGATTAGATTACTTACAGTGTGGAAACAGGCCCTTCGGCCCAACAAGTCCACACCGACCCGCCGAAGCGCAACCCACCCATACCCCTACATTTACCCCTTTAACCTAACACTACGGGCAATTTAGTATGGCCAATTCACCTGACCCGCACATCTTTGGACTGTGGGAGGAAACCGGAGCACCCGGAGGAAACCCACGCAGACACGGGGAGAATGTGCAAACTCCACACAGTCAGTCGCCTGAGTCGGGAATTGAACCCGGGTCTACAGGCGCTGTGAGGCAGCAGTGCTAACCACTGGGCCACCGTGCCGCCCACCCACTGGGCCACCGTGCCGCCCACGCCACTGGGCCACCGTGCCGCCCACAATGGATAATCTTTTATCCATTCTAATATATTACCTCTTACATCATCCGCTCCTATTTTGTGCAGTAATTTTTGATGTTGTAGCTTATCAAATGCTGTCAACATATTCCCTTTAGCAATGCTGCTTGTTGCCTCCTCAATAATTCAGTAACCCATGATTTTGCTTTCACAAAACCATGTTGACCCTGCCAGATTGCATTCAGATTTTATCAAGACATTGCCATAACCTCTTTAATAATAGATTTTATTATCTTCCTTATTGACAGATGTTAGGGCAATTGGCTTGTGTTTTCTTGATTTCTGTCTCCTTCCCTTCTTGAATAGAGGAGTTCCATTCACCATTTTCCAATTAGATGGAGCATTTCCAGAATCTAAGAATTCTAAAAAATTAAAATCAATGTATCTTCAGCAGTCATTCCTTTCAAGACACAAGTCTATCGAGGTGTGAGGACTTGATAACCCTTGTTCTAATTATTTTCTAAGTAGCCATTCCCTGGTGATTGTAATTGTTTTAACTTCCTCCCCCTCTTTCACCACTTGATTTATAATTATTTCTGGAATATTATTTGGGTCTTCTCCAGTGAAGGCAGACACAAGTTTTCTGTGTACTCCACATCCTATTTCTTTATTTCTCTTCATTAATTCCCATAGTCTCATTGTGTAGAAGTCCAACATCACACTTTAATTACCCTTTCATTTTAATTACCTGTAGAAGCTCTTACTATGTGTTTTTATATTTCAAGCTCACGTTCTCTTATCCTCTAATATTTTCACACAGCACAAAAGCAAAGTATTCGGCCCATTGTGTCTGTACCAGGTCTTTGAAAGAATTGTTCAATTAAATTGATTCCCCATCTCTTTCCCAACAGCCCTGCAATTTATAACCTTCCAGTAACCTCCACATCCTTAATGAAAGCTTCTTTAGAATCTGTAAGCAGCAATTTTCTTTTGAGGCTTATTAGGTAGAGAAGATGTTTAAAAGCTGAATTCACAAAATGGCTTTTACCTTAAAAATTTTCATGGGGACATTAATCTAAGCAATCTTCCATTTAACTTTATTTACTTTTTGAAGGGTAAAATTCCATTGAAGCATATGGTGCCTGCCAGAAAATGATTGAAGCTGTTTCTCTGTGGGAGACCATATGGAGGAGAAAAGGCCCCAGGGTAGATGAAAGAAGAATTATCTAGATTGCAACTACTTTTAGTGAGACTGGAAAGAACTGATTCCTGCTGTGTCAGTGTCAGTCTTAAGAGAGTCTGTGATTCAAATTGATAGCATTGTTGTAAATCAGGATTGAAATGTATCCCTCTTGGGATACAAAGTGGATGCTAAAAGTTGACATCTAAGCTCACATAAATGTGTCTCTATGTTCAGAAGTAATCTTATTTCAAGTCAATAATCTCCATTTGAACCAACTGCAGTTCCTCTCTGAACAAATCTGGCAGGCACAATGTGTGTGTGGACAGTGACTACAATTTCTGAATTATTAGATCAGAGGGCAGGTACACTCATGCCAGTGATAATTCATAATATACCTTAGGCACTGTTACAAAACTTAATATATCCACTGAATGAGATATCTATATTTGGAAAATCATACTCTGTCAGGCTTTATAGTTAAGTCACAGGGGGCTGGGGTAACCTGGGACAAATCACACCATTCCTGCTTGCATTGACATTCTACACCTATGAATTTTTTCCACCATTCAAAACTCATTGTATACAATAAATCCTCATGTATGTCCAAATAGATTGCCTAGGAATGTTATGATTGGATTGGAATTATGCTTAACTCAGGATTTCCTTGAACTCCAGATGAAGCGATTCACTTTTATGGCTTTGTACTGCAGGCTGTTTAATCATTCACCCAGCAATTCAATCTAAATTAAAAACAGACAAAGGTTTAACAAAGCGATTAGATGTCTAAATTGTGTTGGTGCACCATCTTGAAATTTGGCAGTAGGTTAACTCTGTTTATCTAGTTGTCAAGTTCAACAAATTAATTTTGGGGAGTTTAAAGGCCAATGTAGAATGAACTCTGACTCAGAATTTTATTCTTGCAACCATCCGCCACATCATACCACACACAGATGTAAGTTTTAGGTCTTTATAATAACTGTTTACATAGTGTATGTATGACCTGTGTGGCACACTGCTCATGCTTTTCCATCTATTAATTTCCTAAATGACAACACCTCTGAGCACCTCTCCCTGGTCAGAGTGTCTAAAATATCTTAAACTATGACTTCATTTTTTTTTCACTGCTCACTCAGTACTAATATAATGAAAAATAGGAAGTTAAAATTAATACTTGCCTGGTATATCATGTATACTGAGCAATAAGGAATTTGGAGTAGGTTATTTACCTTTTCAAGCCTGTTTTACAATTTAATGAGATCATGCCTGTTCTGTGACCAAACTCCAATGACCCTCCCTTTGCCCAACATCACTTAGTACCTCCAGACAACAGAAGTGTATTAATTTAAGATTTAGATTAAGAATTGATTTAGCAACAACTGCTGAGTGGAGAAGAGAGCTCCAAACTTCTACCATCCCAACGTAAAATTATTTCCTAATTCTTTTTTGTTCTTCTTTCATGGGATGAGGGTGTCATGAGCAAGGCCAGTATTTGTTGCCTATTCCTAATTGCCATTGAGAAGTATTAGTGAGCCACCTTCATGAGTCTCTGTTTTTATGCTCACAGTGGCGATTTTATGCTCACAGTGCTATTAAATTAGATTAGATTACCTACAGTGTGGAAACAGGCCCTTCAGCCCAACAAATCCATACCGACCCTCCGAAGAGAAACCCACCCCCACTATATTTCCCTCTGACTAATCCACCTAACATTACAGGCAATTTAGCATGGCCAATTCACCTACCTGCACATCTTTGGACTGTGGGAGGAAATCGGAACACCCGGAGGAAACCCACTCAGACATGGGGAGAATGTGCAAACTCCACACGGACTGTTGCCTGAGGTGGGAATTGAACCTGGGTCCCTGGCGATGTGTGGCAGCAATGCTAACCACTGAGCCACCATGGTGGGATTCCCAGGATTTTGATCAAATTACCGTGATATGGGTCTGGATTTGCACAGAGTCAAGATGACTTTAAATGGTTGGTTAATCCCAACTGGAGGATTCCTGACACCATTCCCAGGTTTCCAATTATCAGCAGGCTGATTTGGGTCATAGGGCCCACACTCAGCATTTTCTTCTCCGTTGATGCGATGGGCATAGCCTATTCTGTAACTTTTGTGGAGCCAGTTTTTTCAAGAGTTGCTGTTCATGGCACCTCTGCATGAGGTAACCATTTTAAAGGTAAGTTTAAAAGGTCTTCCTCATGCCCTCTATGAGGGGCTATGCACCTTTACCCATCTCCCGATGGCACCTCATGCTTGGCTGTGTGCCTTTATCCAGCCACCAATCTCTCATGCAACCCTGTGCCAGGCTATGACACTTCATGCCAATTCACCCACTACATAGTGTATCGAAGCAATGAACACTATAGCAACAGTTGGATGTGCACAAGAAACTTTAAGAAAAGTAATTCATTCATTGCTTCTTTTCATTATAGCCTAATAAAAATGTCAATCTCTAAACACTCTAAAGTTTCAAAAGCTGAAATTGCAAAGCACTCGAAACCTGTAATCTTATAATAGAAATACTGTGAATTTTAGAGCTGTCAATCATGCAAGTGCTCAAGAGACTAATGGATTTCTAGGCTCTCAGCCAAGAAGGCTTGGATTCCAGGATGATTCTGAAGTGGAAAGAAGAGTTGGTTGAGGAGAATAAAGGCATTGTTGACAGAGGTGAGAGAGCATTTAAGCAGTTCAACAATGGTAACAGTGAATTCATGGATAGAGGCATAGGGGAAAAGTAATGCGAAGCCGAAGATTGAAGGAATTAGAGGGAAGTTTTTATCCCAAAGCAGACACTGATAGTTAGAGTGTTGACTGGAAGTAAAAAGATGTGGACATTGAGGATGTGGCCTGGGATAGATTTATTATTGACCAGGACCACAAGAATAGAACAAATACAAATACCTGGTGAGTTCGGGGACATACTCACACTTGGGAATGGGAAATTCATGTGATATGTAAGATGGAGTGAGGATTTAGGGTTGCAGTCAATGGAGAGGTGACATTCTCGTAGAATTGCGAAATATGTTATATAATCCATTAGATACGATTCTAATGATTCTAATGATTCTTAGAAAGACAACTTAACTGGTGTTTTTACTGATTTGGAGATGCCGGTGTTGGACTGGGGTTGTACAAAGTTAAAAATGACACAACACCAGGTTATAGTCCAACAGGTTTAATTGGAAGCACTAGCTTTCGGAACACCGCTTCTTCATCAGGTGGTTGTGGAGGATACAACTATAAGACACAGAATTTATAGCAAAAGTTTACAGTGTGATGTAACTGAAATTATACATTGAAAAATACCATGATTGTTTGTTCAGCCTCCCATCTGTTAGAATGACCATGTTAGTTTCACTTCTTTCATATGTAAATCACAAAACTCTTTTAAAAGTTACATTCTCAGGTTAACTTTAACAGTTGGTGTCAGCCTAGATAATGTGTTGAAGGTGTTAGCTCCCTGTGTGCTGCTGTCTGTGCCATAATGTTTAGACTGATTCTAATTTAAAAAATGAATAAACAGAATCTTACATGGATTCATGCAGTTTTTGAACAAAGTACAAAGTGACTCTGCAAGTACAAATTCACCCCACAAACGTATATATATGTGTGTGTGTGTATATAGTGCAATGGTGGTCACCTGTAGTGTGACATAAACGCAAGGTCCTGGTTGAGGCCCTCCCTATGGGTACAGAACTTGGCTATCAGCCTCTGCTCAGCCACTTTTCATTGCTGCCTGTCCTGAATTCTGCCTTGGAGGATGGTCACCCGAAGGACCAAGGTCAAAGTGTTCTCCAACTGGAAGGGAACACGCATGTGCCCATTCATCCGTTGCCGTAGCCTCTGCTTGGTTTCACCAATGTACCCTGCCTCAGGGCATCCTTGCCTGCAGCATATGAGATAGACAACATTGGCTGAGTCGCGTGAGTATCCATGTCCACACTCTAACACATTACCAAAAGGATGTGAACGCTTTGGAGAGGGTGCAGAGAAGGCTTACGGGGATGTTGCCTGGTATGCAAGGTGCTAGCTATGAAAAGAGGTTGAGTAGGTTAGATTTGTTTTCATTAGAAAAAAGGAGATTGAGGGGGGGACTTGATTGAGGTTTACAAAATCATGAAAGGTATAGACAGGATGGATAGAGACAAGCTTTTTGCCAGGATGAATGATTCAATAATGAGAGGTCATGCTTTCAAGGTGAGAGATGGGAAGGTTAAGGGGGATACATGCGGCAAGTACTTCATACAGAGGGTGGTGGATGGCTGGACCATGTTGCCAGTAGAGGTGGTAGAGGCAGGCACGGTAGATTCAATTAAGATGCATCTGGACAGATGCATGAGTAGGTGGGGAGCAGAGAGATACAGATGCTTAGGAATTCAGCGATGGGTTTAGACAGTAGATTTGGATCGGCTCAGGCTTGGAGGGCCAAAGGGCCTGTTCCTGGGCTGTAAATTTTCTTTGTTCTTCTTTGAGCAGTGGAGGTGTGGGGAAGATCTTGGCGAGGTGCTCATCCTCATTGATAATGTGTTGCAGGCCGCGAAGAGCATCACATAGTTTTTCGGCTCCTGGGAAGTACTGGACATTGAGGGCACCCTATCGGTTGCAGCTCATGTCTGTCTCCTGAGGAGGTCATTATGGTCCCTTGCTGTGGCATGTCGGAACTGGTGATCGATGAGTTGAGCATCGTACCCTGTCCTTATGTGGGCATCCCTGAGTACTTCCAGGTGCCTATCACGTTCCTCCTCATCTGAACAGATCTGGTGTACGCGTAAGGCTTGTCCATAGGGGATGGCTGTTTTAATATGTTTTGAGTGGAAGCTGGAGAAGTGTAGCATTGTGAGGTTATCTGTGGGTTTGCGGTAGATGTGGTGCTGAGGTGCCCATCCTTGATGGAGATGCATGTGTCTAAGAATGAGACAGATAGTAGAGAGTAGTCCATGGTGAGTTTGATGGTGGGATGAAACTTGTTGATATCACTGTGTTTATCAGTGACTCTTTGCCATGGGTCCAGAAGAAGAAAATGTTGTTAATGTACCTGTTGTATAGTGTTAGTTGGAGGTCCTGCATAGAGAAGAAGTCTTGTTCCAACCTGTGCATAAAGATGTTGGCATATTGGGGTGCAAATTTGGTCCCCATGGCTGTTCCATGTGTCTGGATGAAGAACTGGTTGTCAAGGGTGAAGTCTTTGTAATCGAGTATAAAGCTGATGAGTTGTAGGATGGTGTTTGGAGATTGGCAGTTGTTGGTGTTGAGTACTGAGGCTGTTGCTGCGATGCCATCATTGTGGAGGATGCTGGTGTAGAGTGCGGAAACGTCCATTGTGACGAGGAATGTTCTTGATTTGATTGGTCCATGGCTGCTAGGTTTCTGTAAGAAATCAGTAGTGTCGCGACAGAAGCTGGGGATCCCCTATACAATGGTTTTCAAGATGTCTTCGACATAGCCAGAGAGATTCTCACACAGGGTCCCAAGGCCTGATACAATGGGACGTCCTGGTGTATTGGCTTTGTGTATCTTTGGAAGGCAGTAGAAGTCGCCTACGTGAGAAGTACGTGGGATGAGGGTGCGTAGGGCTGGATCCAAAGTTCCGATCAATGTGTTTAGTTCACGGGTGTGCTCTTTGGTCGGAGCAGCCGGTAGTTGCCTGTAGTGTTGCCTGTAGTTGTTCAGTTGTCGGTATACTTCTTTGCAGTAATCTAATCTATTCTGAATGATGATGGCTCCTCCTTTATCTACTAGTTTGATGACAATGTTGTGATTGGTTTTGAGAGCATGGATGGCGTAGCGTTGTGAACGGGTGATATTTTGCTTTACCTAGTAGGTTTGGCTGATGAACCTGGCATTTATATATTTCCTGATGGTTTGAGCATACGTGTCAAGCCCAGGGCAGCGGCCCTCCGGTGGTGTCCAAGTTGACTCCTTCATTGGTTGTTTCTCTACAGATCCCTGTGATGACTGTTCTGGTTCATTGGTGGGCTCGTTGGGATCACTGCTGGCACCTTGAAAGAATGTCCAGAGTCTCATTTGTCTGATGAATTCCTCTGTGTCTGCTGCAAGAACCAAGAGGTCCATTTTGGCAGTGGGGCAGAAATCGAGACCTCTGCTCAGGACTTCAGTCTCTTCCGGTTGAAGGGTATGGTCCGGTAAGTTGACAATTGACTTCCCCGCAGTGATAATGTTATCCACTGTGGTGCTAGGGTGGGCTTCGCTACTGCATTGATGGAGACTGAGTTAAAAATCAGTCCAACAGGTTTAATTGGAAGCACTAGCTTTTGGAGCACTGCTCCTTCATCAGGTGGTTGTGGCGGAGTGGCACTCCGAAAGCTAATGCTTCCAATTAAACCTGCTGGACTATAACCTGGTGTTGTGTGATTTTTAACTTTGTACATCCCAGTCCAACACCGGCATCTCCAAATCATGACTGATGGAGACTGGTTTCAATCCATATTGGATATAGCAGCTGGCATTGACCCTGCAAAAATGAATACAAGTTTGAAGTCTATTATTTGCTGGTTGTTCAGATATAAATGAATAGCATTCTGGAAGACTGTATTACAAGTACTGTCTATGCAATTAAAATCTCTTTGTATTCACAGGTCACAGAGGTCCCTTACAGCTGAGACAGAAAGAACAGAGGAATGCTTGGCAATTGGGCATAGATAGTGGTTTCTAAATAGGACTTTTTTTTAATTGTCTTATTACATTTTGATGTTATGTAATAAGGGACGTGAACTATAGAAAAATGGAAAGGGAGATCATAACCAGACCAGCACTGTTGACTCTTAATGCTGGATGAAACAAATTTCAGATTAAAGAGAAACAAACCTTTATTTCTGGATAGCCAGTGACAACAAAGGAGTCTCATAGCCTTCTTCTGGTGGCACCCCTCAATGAACATCTGAACATTGCATACAAGCAGTATATTTTATGTCTTATATGGGTGTGACTAATACAAAGTTCTTGACACCACATGACTGATTGCTATTAGGTAGTTAAAACAGGTATTTCTCAATCTTACAATGACTATTGGTTGTTCAGGACCTTGCTATTGTATTATTCACAATCTTATGTTAATAGATAAGGAGGTTGATATTAGGATTTTTGTTTTGTTCTTATTGTTGGTCTTCGCATGCCCTTGTTAATAGATAAGGAAGTATGCTAATAGGAACAGGAGGCAGTTAACAAGATCTATAAACAGGGCTAACAGTCTTATTCAGGAAACAACTATCTTTGCCCAGAGCTAGGAGTAAAATACACATGTATGGCTCCAGACCATTTTGGCAGTTTCAAAGTAGCCAGACAGCCACTGTGATTTCCAGACTTAGCCTGTCAGAGGACAGGTACGCAATCAAACATACAGTGAGTCACTCTAATAGGGGATCTTTAACTCTTGAATTCCCAATTCACCATGATAAGCAAGTAAAATAGAAACTTTTACTTCTGTGGTTCTCAAACTTCATCACCGCAGGCTGTGAGGCTGTAAGTCACTCATAGGATAATACCTGATGGAGGAGCAGTGCTCCGAAAGCTTGCGATTTCAAATAAACCTTTTGGACTATAATCTGGTGTCATGTGACTGCTGACAGAATAATACAGCACAGAAAAACATTAAAAATCACACAATACCAGGTTATAGTCCAACAGGTTTATTTGGAAGCACTAGCTTTCAGAGCGCTCCAAAAGCTCGTACTTCCAAATAAACCTGTTGGACTATAACCAGGGGTAGTGTGATTTTTAACCTTGTATACCCCAGTCCAACACCAACGTCTCCAAAGCATTGAAAAAAAATATTGAGCTCATCTCGCCAGTACTGGCTTTCTGCTGAGACGTTTCCTTTTTCTTTTGATGAGATATTGAAAATCTTTCATTTTCCATCGACAAAGAAAGTGGAAGGTTGGGTTTGAAAGTCCAGACAAATGGAGGGCAGTGGTATGTCTGGTGAGGGAAGGTTGAGAAAGGCATGATTTCCCCTGAATGTTTAAAGCACGAAGGGACATCTGAGGCGACAGAGATGGGTCTTAATCTGAAATGCCAGTTTGCCCTGAATTTATCACATCATCTCGGGAAAGCTTTTTGAGCCTGTGCTCAGGAACAGCCACCTGGAGGCTGCTGAAGGGGCTAATTGCTTCTTAAGTATCTTCTACTTCTTGTTAAAGAGGCTGCATGGCATTTTGGTAACTAGCTCTTGAACTAACCACCCTCTCTTAAAGAGACCAGCTGATTGTAAGTAAACAAACCATTGCAAAGAATTTTGAACACCACTTAAAGGTATATTAAATGTTACTGCTCACTTGCAGCTGAAGGCTTGAAGAGAAGTTCTGAAACACATTGGGAGAGTTTCTGGGACAGTTTGCCAAAACTTCACCAACCTTTATTGTGGAATTCCTGCAAACTGTCACTCCAACATACCGAATCATTAAATAAAGAAGGCAGTTGCAGTTAAAGCATGTGAGCATTTGTTAGAATATAGAACATAGACCATTACAGTGCAGTAGAGGCCCTTCAACCCTCAATGTTACACCAACCTGTGAAACCAATCTGAAGCCCATCTAGCCTATGCTATTCCATTATCATCCATATGTTTATCCAATGACCATTTAAATGCCCTTAAAGTTGGTGAGTCTACTACTGTTGCAGGCAGTGTATTCCACGCCCCTGCTACTGTCTGTGTAAAGAACCTACCTTTGACATCTGTCCTATATCTATCACCCCTCAATTTAAAGCTATGTCTCCTTGTGCCAGCCATTACCATCTGAGGAGAAAGGCTCTCACTGTCCAACCTATCTAATCCTCTGATCATCTTGTATATCTCTACTAAGTCATCTCTCAACCTTCTTCTCTCTAACAAAAACAGCTTCAAGTTCCTCAACCTTTCCTCATAAGGCCTTTTCTTCATACCCGGCAACATCCTGATATATCTCCTCTTCACCCTTTCCAATGCTACCATATCATTCCTATAATACGGCGACCAGAACTGTACGCAATACTCCAAGTGCAGCTGCACCAGAGTTTTGTACAGCATGGCTCCGATTCTCAATCCCTCTACCAATGAAAGCAAATGCACTGTATACCTTCTTAACTACCCTATCAACCTGAGTGACAACTTTCAGGGATCTATGCAAATAGACACAGAGATCTCTCTGCTCATCCACACTACCAAGAATGTTACCATTACCCCAGTATTCTGTAGCCCTGTTACTCCTTCCAAAGTGAATAACCTCACACGCTTCCACATTAAACTTCAGTTGTCACCTCTCAGCCCAGCTCTGCAGCTTATCTATGTCCTTCTGAAATGTGCATCATCCTTCAACACTGTCCACAACTCTACTGATCTTAGTGTCATCTACAAATTTACTAACCCATCCTTCTATGCACTCATCTAGGTCATTTATAAAAATGACAAACAACAGTGGCCCCAAAAATGATCATTGCGGTAAACCACTAGTAACTGAACTCCAGGATGAACATTTCCCATCATCCACCACCCTCTGTCTTCTTTCAACTAGCCAATTTCTGATCCAAACTGTGAAATCACCCTCAATTCCATGCCTCCGTATGTTGTGCAATTGCTTATCGTGGGGAACCTTATCAAATGCTTTACTGGAATCCACGTACACCACATCAACTGCTTTACCCTCATTCACCTGTTTGGTCACCTTCTCAAAGAACTCAGTAAGGTTTGTGAGGCACCATCTATCCTTCACAAAACAATGTTGACTATCCCTAATCAAATTATTCCTTTCTAGATGATTATAAATCTGTCTCTTATAATCCTTTCCAACACTTTACCTAGAACCAAAGTTATGCTCACTGGTCTATAATTACCTACTCCCCTTCTTGAACAAGAAAACAACATTTGCTATCCTCCAATCTTCTGGCACTATTCCTGTAGACAATAATGATATAAAGTTCAAAGCCAAAGGCTCTGAAATGTCCTCCCGGGCTTCCCAGAGAATCCTAGGATAAATCCCATCCATCCACAGGGACTTATCTATTTTCACACTTTCCAGAATTGCTAACACCTCCTCCTTATGAACCTCAATCCCATCTAGTTGAATAGCCTGTATCTCAGTATTCTCCTCGACAACATTGTCTTTCCCTTGTGTGAATACTGACAAAAAATATTCATTTAGCGCCTCTCCTATCTCCTCGGACTCCACACACAACTTCCCACTACTGTCCTTGACTAGCCCTAATCTTCCTCTAGTCATTCTTTTATTCCTGACATACCTACAGTAAGCTTTAGGGTTTTCCTTGATTCTACCTGCCGAAGACTTCTCGTGTCCTCTCCTGGTTTGTCTTAGCTCTCTATTTAGGTCCTTCCTAGCTAAGCCTCTTTCTTCCTCTTGACAAGAGATTCAACTTCTTCAATAAAACATGGCTCCCTCACTCAACCACTTCCTCCCTGCCTGACGTGTATATACTTATCAAGGACTTGTAGGAGCAGTTCCTTAAACAAGCTACACATGTCAATTGTGCCCATCCCCTCGTTTCCTTCCCAATCCTATGCATCCTAAATCTTGCCTAATTGCATCATAATTGCCTTTCCCCCACCTATAATTCTTACCCTGCAGTAATACCTATCCCTTTCCTTCACTAAAGTAAACATAACCGAATTGTGGTCACTATCACCAAAGTGCTCACCTACCTCCAAATCTAACACCTGGCTGGGTTCATTACCCAGTACCAAATCTAATGTGGCCTCACCTCTTGATGGCCTATCTACATACTGTGAGAAATCGAGTACTGCACATGCTAGAGATTAGAGTCAAGCATCTGAGGAGCAGGAAACTTGTCAGGAAACTTTCCTGCACACATTGGACAAAAACTGACCCATCTAAAGTACTTAAACTATAGTGTTTCCAGTCAATATTTGGAAAGTTAAAGTCCCCCATAACAACTACCCTGTTACTTTCACTCCTATCTGGAATCATCTTTGCAATCCTTTCCTCTACATCTCTAGAACTTTTAGTAGGCCTATAGAAAACTCCCAGCAGGGTGACCTCTCCTTTCCTGCTTCTAACCTTAGCTCATACTACCTCAGTAGACGAGTCCTCATCAAATGTCCTTTCTGACACCGTAATTCTGTCCTTGACTAACAATGCCACACCTCACCCTCTTTTGCCACCTTCCGTGTTCTTACTGAAATATCTAAACCCTGGAACCTGCAACAACCATTCTTATCCTTGCTCTATCCATGTCTCTGAAATGGCTACAACATTGAAGTCCCAGATACCAACCCATTCTACAAGTTCACCCACCTTATTCTGGATGCTCCCGGCTTTGAAGTAGACGCACTTCAAACCACCTTCTTGCCTGCCTGTGAACTCTTGTGACCTTGAAATCTTATTTATGACCTTACTGCTCTCAACCTCCTGTACAATGGAGCTACAATTCAGGTTCCCATTCCCCTGCTGAATTAGGTTAAACCCTCCTGAAGAGCATTAGCAAATTTCCCCCCAGCATATTGGTACCCCGCTGGTTCGGGTTTGACCATCCTGTTGTAGAGGTCCCACCTACCCCAGAATGACCCCCAATTATCCAGGCATCTGAATGTCTCCCTCCTGCACTGTCCCTGTATCCACGTGTTCAACTGCTCTCTCTGCCTATTGTTGACAGCAGCATGATCCCAGGTCATCATATCTGCCATAAATGGCTGAAACATAAGAAGCTTTGGCTGAGAATTGTTGAGCTGCTCTTGGAGGTGCAGACCTGGTGATGTAGCAGAGAGGGGAAGAGTTAACTGGCTATTTTAACCTGAGAAGTGATCACTCCCCTTAGTAGTCCAGGACAATGGACATGATTAATTCGAGCACTTGTGCAGGAACCTCAGCCTTTGTTATTGCTCAATAGCTGTAGTGTACTTGGCATGGAATGATAAAGGCACTGGTACCGAAATAGAGAACAAAATAAATGTGATAGTGGTAAGAGACAATACAATCAGATGGATAGGTATGATTCTTTATGTTGCCATGACTGCAATCTCTGAATACTGCTGCTTATCTAGTGCCTGGATTAAAGCCATCTGTTTGCAGCTGATGAAAACCTACAGGGAGGACCTAATTGTTTGGTCCATTGGGCAGTCTTTATGAGTTAGGTAGAATCAAAAATGAGGTTCTGTTGCGGGAATTTGAGAATCAAGAGTATAAACTAACAAGGCAGAACACCAAAGGTAATAAAGTCTGTCCCATGTGCAAAACTACATAGAGAAAGAAGTATTAGAAGTTTAAATGCAAAAGTGACCATGAGGCCTGGGAGGCAATAGTCGATTTTGTTATCCATTGGCACCAGAACTGTAAGGGCTGTCCCACTGGGGATGCAGACTGCTGAATTCAGGCTGACAACACATCCTAGTGAGCCAAGTAACTAGGGAGCTAGCTAGCAAGGATTGTACAGGGAGGTACAATTCAGATAAGAGTCAATATCTAAACCTGAAGAGAAATGGTTAAGTCAGTAGCAGTTCAAATCAAACCAAGCTGAATATGTCTGAAAAGGACAGTGATTTAATAACAGAATTGGTGACTGAGGTTATGTTAGGGTAAAATAATAAAAAAGAGCTAAGAAACACTTCATCTGAATGCAAGATGCTTTCATAGTAAGGTAGATAAATTATTGACAAACAGAAGTAAGTGATTTTGAGACAAGTTTGCAGGAGAAACAAAGTTGGGAACTAAACATTTTCAGGGTGCTTAACTTTTAGAAAAGATAGGCAAAACGGAAAAAGGAGACAGTGTCATGGTAATAAAATGAAATAAGAGTTATTTTGACCAACCTGTTCAGACATATTATTGCACACATTCAGGGCAGGTGGGACTCAAACCTAGGCCTCCTGGCTTGGAGGGAGGAATACTATCACAATGTCACAAGAATCACTAAAGTAAAATATTAGGATGAGATAAAAGGCAGCAGTGAGAAAGCAACCTTAGCTCAGAAAGTCAGGGTATAGAATTGTTATGGGCTAAATTTTACATGAAGAGGTTGGGATCCTCAGTCCCTCAGTGTAGATGATAACAGTGAGCATGCTCCTGTGTGGCTGCGTCTCACCACAGCTACCTATCAGCAGTTAGGTGGTTAATTAGTTTCAGTCAAGACTTCGATCCTATTAGGATCTTGCCTTTGCAAGGTCACTAGGTTTCTGGTTTCAGTAGAACCATTGGGAATGTTGGCCATTGAATAGACATGAGGGTCAGTGAAAGAGCCCCCCCCCCCCCATACACACACACACACACGCACACACAAAGATCCTGATGGGCCTTGAACCTGCTGAGTGTCAGCTGCGTATGTGACACTGGTCTTCCATGACAAGTACAATCCCAGAGTGACAGGAGGAGGCTATTAAGGGGCCATCAATTGGTGAATTGGTGAGATACCTTGTTGTTACCTTGCCGACATGTGAGTAAAATTTCTGAATTCAGAATTTCCATTTCTGTTTTTGCTGTCTTTTTTTTAAAAATAGAATCCCTGCAGTGTGGAAGCAGGCCCTTTGGCTCAACAAATCCACATCGACTTTCCGAACAGTAACCCACCCAGACCCATTCCCCTACTACTCTACATTACTCCAGACTGATGCATCCAACCTACACATCACTGACCTCTATGGGCAATTTAGCGTAGCCAATTCAGCTGGCCTGAACGTCTTTAGACTGTGGGAGGAAACCCACACAGACACGGGGAGAATGTGCAAACTCCACACAGACAGTCACCGAAGACTGGAATCAAACCCAGGCCCCTGGTGCTGTGAGGTGATGCTAATCACTGAGCCACTGAGCTACAATGGCCCTGTCTCCATAGCACAGAGGCCTTTTCTGCTTAATACTTAACTCTTCCACTTATTGATTGCCAGACATTTAAAAGAGGCTTCTGCCCTCAGAATGTTCATCAGTCTAGTTGCTGTGATATAAGCAAGAGTTATGCAGTTCAATAAAATTGTCGATTGCTCCTCTCTGTATCCAATGACTTACAGTTTTCTAGTAGCTGAATCTACTCCTGAGCTGTTTTGTCTACTGTAGATGTGCTTGAATAGATGTTTTGTGTATGACAAGTAGAAGACTAGAAATTTAACATGCTGCTCTTGTACTTTGTGATAAAAAAATGTGCTGCAGGGATCATGTAGTCTGTTCTCTTCAGAGGATTGAAACCAGTGCATAGCTGAATTTCACCTTCATAAACAACCAATATCATTAATCACTCACTCTATGCAATATCTTGGAAGAGTGGAATGTGATAGGGAAAACGACTATATTGATCAATCACTACTAATTAAATATTCTTTCGAATTCAAACTATATTTTCTCCAGTTCTTCCAAGACATTTTTAACCATTGAACAAAATTATTTATAAATAAAACTGTTGAATCATTCTTGGGCACCAACCGTGCTTTTCTCACTGGGCTTTGGAAATACATTAGATTTAAGACAAAATACTCCAAAATATAATGGAAAGCCTAAATTCAATCCCTCTGCACAGTCATATAGCACTCTACTCTTGTTGATTCGATTGCTAAATTCAGGAATACACAAATCATTTTGCAAGACTCATCTTGTAAACTAATACAAAGTGTTATGATCATTTAAATTCATCAACTGATTCAGGGTAAAGGGTCCAGCTGATTGAAAGCAATTTTCTTCCCAATGTCTGTCTGCAATTTCTGAAGGCCGGAATTCAGTCGCAATTGGTTGCAAATCCTCATGGATATATATTGCATGTTTTATCTACAACATAACTATAAGTATGGATAAAGAGAGCCCTTTAGCTGTATAACCAGGTGTGATGTTCTTTAAAAATGCATGTGACAGCCACTGACCTTCTTTTGATCAATTCAATTTCTATTCTCCGAACTCGTAAAGAAAATGTATTAGTTTTCAGCAACAAAATGTGTGCCTCATACAAGATGTGCATGACTTGACAAGTGCGTTTGTCATTATCGATACGGTTTGAAAATTTGTACTTCAGTTCTGTCCTCTCTTCATGGGTTTGAACGCTCAATGCTAAGCTACTTCTATTACAAGCCTGACCTTTCCAGCATCTCCTCTTTTGTCTCAGTCATACATACAAAGATATAAACCTATCTTCCGTTTCATTCATATGGATTTAAGAAAGTAATAAAACTCAGTCACATTGAATTCTAGATGCTTGGTGACAGAAAGCAAATGGATTAACATGAGACCCTAAAAGTATTTAAACCTGCTTAAATCACCCAGGCATATTGTGCATTAAAGATCTCCCTGTGGTGACATGCAAATCTGCTCCAAGTAAAATGCAAGATGAAAGTATACAGAAAGATAATGACTACTTGACGATTGAGCTAGATTATTCACGTGGAACTGAAGTGAAAGGAGAATGATCATTAGCACACAGACTAAAATAGAGACTCCTCTTGTCGGGAAGTCACCCATTGGAATAATATTTTGTCAATATGTCACGTGTGCTTAATGCTACTTATTGATCATTAATGTAATATTCCAGAGATATTTGAAAGGATGCCACATACTTCAGCAAGAAAATGACAATATCATATCAATGTAAGAACTGCTTATTTTGCTGTCTTGTATGTTTATGTTGAGAGTTTTTAATTTTTTCATGAGATGTGGGCATCACTATTTATGCCAGCATTTACTGCCTGCCCTCAATCTCCCAGAGCGCACGTAAACTCATTTACATTGCTGTGGGGTTAGAGTCACAATGTAGGCCAGACCAGGTAAGGATGGCAGAGTACCTTCCTTACAGGCCATTAGTGAAGCAGATAGATTTTTGTGACAATTGACAGTGGCTACATGGTTGTCATTAAGTTAGCTTTTTATTCTAGATTTATGTGGAATTCAAATTTCACCATCTGCCTTGGTGGGATTCAAACCCATGACCCCAGAACTTTCACCTAGTTCACTGATATCAGCACCAGACCACCAGTTCCCCTGTCATTGTACATCAATCACTTCAAATTCAGTTCTCAGATGAATCTGGTTGGCTAGGCCTTTTGGTAATAATTGGACAATCTCACATGACCACAGGAATGAAGATCGAGAGTAGATAATTTGGCTTCTCCAACATGCTTTACCACTCAATAACACCATGCTGATTCTGTTTGTGGCCTCAGATTGACATTCCTGTCCATCTCCCATAATCCTTGACTCCCTTGTCAATCAAAAATCAATCTCAACTTTGATATATTCAATAACCCAGGTCCACTGCTCTTTAGGAAGGGGAATTTTACAGACTAATGAGCCTTTGAGAGGAAAAGTTTCCTCATCACTGTCTTAAGTGGGATGCCCCTAATTTTTAAACTGTGTCTGCTGAATTTAGATTTCCGTACAATGGAGAATCATCTCAATATCCACTTCAGGATCTTGAATATTTTAAAATGATCACTTTGCCATTCTTCTGAACTCCAAAGAGTATCGATCTAACCTGTTCAACTTTTCCTGATAAATCCTTCATTATTCGAGTGAACCTTCTTTGAATGGCTTCTAATACCATTATATCCTTTCTCAAGTATGAACAGCAAAATAATTTAGATTAGGGCAGATTTAGTCTCATTGATGTAGCAATATTCCCCTATTTTTATACTCAATGCCCCATGAAATAAACAGGAGCATTCCATGTGCCTTCTTAGTCATTGCTGCAACTGCATAGCAACCATTGTGGTTCACAGACCAGGAGACCCATGATTCCTTAGAAATATGGAGTTCCACAGTCTGTCACTATTCAAATTACATATTGCTATTCTATGCTTCCTTTCAAATGGAAAAGTTCACATATTCACGCATAATATTCCATCTGTAATTTTGTTTTTGCTGATCTATATTCCTTTGTAGACATTTTATATCTTCTTGACATTTTTCTGTCCTTCAGCTCTTGCTGTCATTGGTATATTTAGCTACCATACGTTTGGTTCCTTCATCCAAATTATTGATACAGATTGTAAATGGTTGAGGCCTCTGTACAATCCTTGAGATACTACATTAATAACAGATTGACAACCCAATATGACCTGGTTACCACTATTTACCCGGTTCTCAGGCGCTGTGAGGCAGCAGTGCTAACCACTGTGCCACCGTGCCGCCCAGATTGTAAATGGTTGAGGCCTCTGTACAATCCTAGAGATACTACATTAATAACAGATTGACAACCCAATATGACCTGGTTACCACTATTTTCTGCCACCTTTTCACAAAACTATGTTGATCCTGTCTGTATTTTGATTTCCTAAATGTCCTATTATTACCTCATAAATAATGGATTCCCCTATTTTCCTTATGACTGATTTTAGGCGAACAGGTCTATAGTTCCCTGCTTTCTGTCTCCCTCGTTTCTTGGATAGAGGAATTTCATTCACTAGTTTCCTGTCTTGCTTGCTAGAATGCAATCACCTGTGTGCATTCACTGTTTTTAAGATCCTTGCCTGAAAGTCAACATGTCACAGGGACTGTCAACCATTACTCAAATAGTTATCGTCTTTCCACCAACCTTTCTCTAGTGAATTTAAAAAAAAATTTTCATTAAAAAATAGATTTTTAAAAAATGTTACAACAATACAAAGAAAGAACACAAAAAAGTAAAGAAAAACCCAACTTGCCCTCATTGTCAAATGTATAATTATACATATAGAAAAATACGTATTAAATAAAACTAACAATTTAACTAAATAAATAATAACCAACAACAAACTAATAAATAGTAATAACTCAACTCAGCCATCACTCATAAATTCGCAGTTCCTCCTCCCTAGATATTGGACTCGTAAAGCACAATCATTGCAAATATATAAAAGCCCTTATTAGTGTGGCAGATAAGTCTGTATCCAGGTATTCCAAAAAGGGCTGCCACGTCTTATAGAAATTCTCGGTTTTGTGGTGTATCATAATTGTGAGAAAATCCAAGGGGATATGCTCCATAACAATCTTCTACCAACCCGACAGGCCTGGGGGATTTTCGGATACCCAATCTAGTAAGATATTTTTTCTTGCGCAGAAAATGAGGATGTTGAAAAGTGTTTCTTATGCACATCTACAGTGAATGCACTGGACAGGCCAAGAAGAAGAGAGATCGGGTCCTTCTTCACCCTTACACCTAAAATCCCCCCCATTGCACATGCCACAGCGCTTCAGTATGTCTGAAGCCTACTACGGGACCAGAGACAATGAGTAAGAGTGCACTTGGAACATGTTGAAGATACCCCTGATTTAAATTTTGACAAACGATCTTAAGCCAAGAGGACCCTGTGGAGAATCTTCAACTGTAAAGCATGGGTCATATTGCAAATTGATATCTTTCTCACATTTTTCCAAATATCTTCCCATGCCTCTTAGGAGACCTCAATGCTTAGCTCCTCTCCCACACCCTGCAGAGCTGATCAAACTCATCTGAGAGCGCACCCCCCAATTGATGATATAAAGTGCTGACAGAAAGTGTACTCTTAGTACTGAGCACCTTGCTGTCTATGTTGGATTTGTAGGGATCAATCAAAAGTGTAGTCTTTTTTGAATAAAATCTCTAACTCAAAAAAAATGAAAGAGGTCCCTGCTAGAAACCTCGTATTTCTGTCCTAACTGACCAAAGGACATCATTGTGTCTCCCTCAAATAAATCACCCATACAGGACACACCCCTAGCTGCCCAATATTTGAATCCTGAATCTATCATCTGGTTGAAAATCTGGCATACCCACTATAGGTGGAAGAGAAGATGTTTTGCCAATATTGCCTTCCCTCTGCCAAATTGCCCTCCATGCTTTAACAATTTTGATAAGTATTGGGTTATGGCAATATTCCCTAACTGTCCTCATTTTGTCCAAAAACAGCAAACTCATAAGAAGGCACCTTGCCTGAGAGGTTTTGATATCTAACCATATTGAAAGAGGGTCCCCACAAGCCCAATCACTAATGTGAGAGTAAGTAAAAGCGAGGTCAGTTGATAGTTTTTAACGTCCGGGAGATCTCCCCCCAGTCTGTGAGGCAGTTTCAGTTTAGCTAATTTAATAAGGCGCCGCTTATGATGCCAAATAAAAGAGCTAAATCTGCCGTTCAGCCTCCTGAATGTTTGCTTTTCGAAAATCAGGGGGAGCATCTGTATAGGGTTTAGCAAATGGGGGAGAATATTCATCTATCCGACCCAACCACGAGACCAGAAGTGCCTCCCATCTTTGAAGGTCTTGTTTGATTTTATCAAATAATTGAACAAAATTGGCTTTGAACAACTGATCCAGAACTGGAGTAATGAAAATGCCCAAATACACAAAAGCCCCCAGTGACCACTTAAATGGAAATCGATATTCACCCTCAGGACCTAGCACCTTCGTGAGACCACCCATAGGCATCGCCTCTGATTTTGCATACTAATCTACAACCCTGAAAAGGCACCAAACGTGCAGATGCATTGTATCAGGTGAGGCACCGAAACTGCTGGATTTGACAAAAAAAAGGACATCGTCCGCTTACAACAAAATCTTATATAATTTTAACCCTGCTTCTGGAGCTGATATTTTGGAATCCCTCCGGGTGGCCTCTGCCAATGGTTCAATCACCAATGTAAAAAGCAATGGTGAAAGGGGACAGCCCTACCGGCTGACCCTAAAAATGTCAAAATTGCTTGATTGTACCCCATTGGTGATGACCACAGCGAGAGGGTCACTGTAGAGAACCTTTACCCATCTTACAAAGACTTCGCCCAAGCCAAACCGCTCCAGAGAATAAAAAAGGTACGGCCACTCAACCCGGTCAAATGCCTGTTCTGCATCTAAAGAAATCATCAATCCCTGTATCGACTGTTATTGACACACTTGAATTATATTAAGCAGCCTCCTAACATTATTGAAGGATCTGCGACCCTTTATGAAGCCCGTCTGGTCCTCTTTAACTATAAAAGGTAACACAGCCTCCAGCCTTAACACAAGAGTCTTAGAGAGGATTGTAAAGTCCATATTTAAGAGTGAAATGGGCCTGTACAAAGCACAGTCCTCTAGGACCTTCCCTTTTTTAAGAATAAGTGAAATGTTGGCCTCTGTCAGACATGGCAGGAGACAATTATGACTGTATGAGTCATTGAAACATTTTGAGCATAGGGCCTGACAATGTGTTTATAAATTCCTTATAGAATTCACTGGGAAGTCCACTCTGAAGGTGCCTTTCCACTCTGAAGCTGCTTCACAGCCTCTGTACCTCTTGCTCTGATAACGGGGCATTGAGAAAAGACTCTTATTTGGGGGTCATCCCCAGGAGCTCCAGATCCTTGAAAAAATACTCCATTTTGGCCCGCCCCTCCTCACAACCCTCAGATTGGTATAACTTAGAGTAAAATCTCTGGAATGCTACATTAATCTTTTTGGAGCCACATGTTAAGTTTCCAGACCCTTCCCTAATCACGGTAATGGCTTGTGGGGCACTCTGTTTCCTGGCAAGATATGCTAAGTATTTACCTGGCCTGCCACCATGCTCATATAACCTTTGCTTTGCGAAAGAAAGCTCCTTTTTTGCTGTCTGTGTGAGCACAGAATTCAATGCAGACCATAGCTCCATAATCCTCTGTAGTATGACCAACGAGGGCCTGTCAAAGTAAGCCTTCTCGGCTGCCTTCAACCGTGCTTCGAGGAGACGTTGCTGCTCGCCCTCTGCCACTTCCTACTGTCAGAGTAGGAGATAAATAACCCCGGCATAGGCTTTGGCAGTTTCCCAAAGGATGGACGGGCTACTAACTGAGCCTGAGTTAGTGTCTAGAAACGCCCAAAATTCCCTAGAGAAGTACTGCACTAACTTATTATCCGTGAGGATAAAGGGATCCATTCGCCAATGCCTTTGACCCCCTGTAACGTCCTTAATCTTAACCAACAGGTACCACTAGAGCGTGCTTGGAGATGGTAATATTACCAATCGTAAAAGATGCCACCAAGTCCAGGGTTGCCACAGGAGGTCAGAAAAAAATCAATCCTAGTGTGACATCTATGCGGATTGGAAAAAAACATAAAATCCCTGTCTGAGGCCTCCAGATGTCCACCAACCCTAACTATACATACAGATCCACTAGTTGTTTAAATTAATACAGAGGGTATCAGGGGCAACCTGTCTACTATGGGATCCATGAGTTAACATCTCCCCCTATAATGATATGTCAGGATTTGAGACTGATCAGTTTAGAGAACTCATCTACCAGAAATTTGAGATGATGGGCCAGAAGGCAATAAACATTTAAAATGCCATATTTTTCCCTGTTTATCAGGGCTTTGAGAATTACAAACCTCCCATGTGTGTCTTTTACACACTCTAGTAACTTAAGTGGGCAATTCCTCCGAACCAATATAGCCACTCCCCTACTTCTGGTATTAAAAGATGAAAAGTAAACCCGATTAAAGCCATTCTGCTGTAGTTTCAAATGCTCCCTATCATCCAAATGTGTCTCCTGTAACAAAGCACTATCCACCTTCTCCTTTCTAAGACTCAAAAGCACCTTCTTCCTCTTAATTGGTGAGTGACTCCCCTGATGTTCCAGGTACACCATTTAATCAATTCATTAGCTATAACCATCTGCAGTAACATTTAAATTCCAGAGAAGAGGAGCTCAAACCACCAATCACTGAGCCTTAGTGTCACAAGATCTATCGAACATAAAAACGACATAAACTAAAACCACTACAGTGAACAAACCTACAAAGCTATCAAAGATTATATACAACAAAAAAACAAAAAGCAAACCAACATATAAAACACGAATGGTGCTGAAGAGAGGAACCCACCCCTTGCCCAAAGGGGGCAACTCCCCATCCCAAAACCCAATTTCCCAACGCGCTCCCAAGACTGCAGCCTGGGCATTTGAATAGCTGAAATGGGCATAAACTACCCGTAAGTAGGCATCGATGTCATCCCAACTATTTTCCTTCCTCCGAGCTATAGCCGCACTGTAAACTCAAGCAGAAAAGAAAGAAAATACACCATGGAAGAGCAATGTGAATAAAGAATTGCTTTTACAAAACAAGAAGTAAATACCCCACGCATCCTTTGGTATAACTTAACTTAGATATTGAAAGTACACATTTCAACCACTGCCAAACAGAGTTTAAACCAGATTATTATCAATAAAAACAGGAAAAGAAAGCCCCAACCAGTCTTCCTCTGTTTCTTTAAAGATAAAAGCAAAGACATACTCAAACAACACTACTATTTGTACATATTAAATTGTTCAGATTAAGTTAATTTGTCCACAAAGTCTCTTGCCTTCCCTGACGTGTTGAAGTGGTGTACGAATCCATCTAAGGTTCTCCAAAGCACTGCCGGAAGCCTCAGAGAGTACTGAATCCTGAGCTCCTAGAGCCTTCTCTTGACACCGTCATAGGATTTTCTTTTCTGGATCACTGCTGCTGAGAAGTCCTGGAAGAACATTATCTTAGAGCTGTTGTAAATTAGGGCCTTTGGATCCTTCCCCGATTTCTGGAAGCTTCTATGATTCTCTCTTTATCGTTATGATGATGAAACCGCACCAAGAGAGGATGAGGAATTTGATCCAGACCTGACCTCTGCGCCGTGACCTGGTGAGACCTTTCGATCTTCAAGCCTTTCATTCCAACCTCCAAATTAAGGAATTTCGGCAACCAGTCTCAATAAATTCCATCAGCTGCTCACCTTCCTTACTCTCTGCAGACCGACAATCCGAATATGTTTTCTCCTGGCCCTGTTCTCAAGGTCACCCACTTGGTCATGCAAATTACAGATCTGCTTCTTCAGTGCTTGGATCCTATCCTTGGAGGAACTGATACCAGCTTCCACCACTGTGACTCTGTGCTCAACCTCATCCGTCCTTTTTTCCAGGCCTGCCAGTTGCTGTTCATGCTTCTGCAGCATGATAGAGATTGGGGCCAACTTCTCCTCTCCTTCTTACCCAACATCTCACGAGAGTACGCAAGCTCCTTCACCAGGGCCTGGTAGGTAATCGAGCCCAAGGATCCTGCCGGCTGGGCCGCGGTCCCGGCTTCAGATGCTCTTCCTACTTCAGCATCCCTGGACAGCGTAAACCCAGGTAAGTTGATTTTCCACAGTTTCCAGGGATTCCACGACCTTTCCAGAGTCCCAGGATATCATGATGGTCCGGGTTGGGCAGGTTAGAAGTTCATCCCACTTGTGCTGTGGTGTGGAGCTCTGCAAAGCGATCCTCCTAGATCACCGCCATCTTGGATCCCCTCTCTAGTGATTTTGATTGTTTGAAGTTCCCCACCATGTCTTTTCTCTCTTGCTTTTGAAGCTTTCTTGGGAGATTTTTGTGTCTTCCTATCCTCTGTGCTTTCTGCTTACTCACTGGAGACATCGTATTACCTCTACTGATCATGCATTACTGCTAACTGCTCTTCCATCCACTCTTATAGTCAGGCCAATGGCCCTGGAATGATGTCTCCATTGCACTTCGCCTGACCTTCCTTTAATCTCTGACTTGCAAGACTGACCATGGCCCAATTTCCAGATTGCAAGGACATGGAGCTCAGATCCTGGTAGGACTGACCATAGCCAACCACCTATAGCCATAGCCATAGAGATGTACAGCATGGAATCAGACTCTTTGGTCCAATTCATCCATGCCGACCAGATATCCCAACCCAATTTAGTCCAGCAACCGGCCCATATCCCTCTAAACCCTTCCTGTTCATATACCCATCCAGATGCCTTTTAAATGTTGCAATCGTACTAGCCTCCACCACTTCCTCTGGCAGCTGATTCCACACACATACCACCCTCTGCGTGAAAGAGTGGCCCCTTACTGGAGTTGGAGGAGCTTCGTGACTGACTAAGCTTGTGACTTTAGAGTCATAGAGATGAACAGCACGGAAACAGACCTTCGGTCCAACCCGTCCATGCCGACCAGATATCCCACCTGCCAGCACCCGGACCATATCCCTCCAAACCCTTCCTATTCACATATCCATCCAAACGCCTTTTAAATGTTGCAATTTAACTTGCCTCCACCACTTCCTTTGGCACCTCATTTAAAACATGCACCACCCTCTGCATGAAAAAGTTGCTGCTTAGGTCTCTTTTATATCTTTCCCCCCTCACCCTAAACCAATGCCCTCTAGTTCTGGACTGCCCCACCTCAGGAAAATGACTTTGTCTATTTATCCTATCCATGCCCCTCATAATTTTGTAAACCTCTATAAGGTCGCCCCTCAGCCTCCGACACTCCAGGGAAAACAGCCCCAGCCTGTTCAGCCTCTCCCTATAGCTCAAATCNNNCATTTATCTGAATTAAACTCCATCTGCCACTTCTCAGCCCATTGGCCCATCTGGTCCAGATCCTGTTGTAATCTGAGGTAACCCTCTTCGCTGTCCACTACACCTCCAATTTTGGTGTCATCTGAAAACGTACTAACTGTACCTCTTATTTGTTTGAAGTCTGTGTAGTTTATTTGCAGTATATGCTGCTGGCGTATACTTAAAGTGTGACATTGACATAATACGATGCCATGCAGTAAAATGTTCACTCCAAACTGTGTCATGTTGTCTACTTCTTTCAGATTCAGAACTTACTATTTAAACCTTAAGGGGAAAATTGGTAATTATTTGAATTATAAAATCATATAATCATGGGATCATACAGTGCAGAAGAGGTTCTTCAGCCTATCAAGTCTGTACGACTAAAGATATACCACAACCTATACTAGTCTCTCTTCCCCTCATTTGGCCCATAGCCTCGGATATGCCATATCAAGTATTTATTCAAGTACTTTCTAAAGGTTGAGGTGTTCTGCCTCAACTATGTTCTCAGACAGTGCATTCCAGACACCTACCACCCTCGTGGTGAAAAGATTTTTCCTGAACTCCTCTCTAAATGACCTGCCTTTCATTTTAAAATAATATCCTGTTGTTATTGAGCTTCTACTAAGGGGAACAGCTGCTTCCTATTCACCCTGTCCAGGTCCCTTCTTAACCTTCACCATTTCAAAGAAAACAACCCCAGCTTATCCAGTCTCTCTTCATAACTGAAATGCTCCATAACCAGACAATATTCTGATGAATCTCCTTTGCAGTCCCCCAGTGCAACCACATCCTTCTGATAGTATGGTGACCAGAATTGCACACAATACCCAGTTGTGGCCAAACCAAACTTCTGTACAGCTTCAGCATGACCTCCCTGCTCTTGTAATCTATGTCTTGACTGATAAAGTCAAGCATTCTGTACACCTTCCCAACTACCTATTAACCTGTCCTGTCACGTTCTGGGATTTTTAGACAAGTACACCAAGATTCCTCTGTACCTCTCAGCTTCCTAGTGTCGTGCCATTCATTGAGTACTCCTTTATCTTGTTACTTCTTCGAAAAAGCATTATCTCAGATTTATCAGGATAAATTCCATCTGCACTGCTCTGCCTATCTGACCAACGTGTTTATATCCTAAGAACATAAGACATAACAGCAGAAGTTAGGCTATTTGGCCCATCAAATTTCTCTGCCATTCACTCATGGCTGGTAAGTTCCTCATCCCCATTCTTCCATTTTCTTCCTGTACCCCTTGATCCCCTTAACAATCAGGAACCTAACTATCTCTGTCTTGAACATGCTCAATGACCTGGCCTCCACAGCCTTCTGTGGCAATGAATTCCATTGGCTCTCATCTGTTACAATGACCATGATTGAAACTAACATGGCCGTTCTAACAGATGAGAGACTTAACAAACAATCAAGGTATGTTTCAATGTATAATTTCAGTTACATCACACTGGTGCTATAAATTCTGTGTCTTACAATTGTATACTCCACAACCACCTGATGGAGGAGCAGCGCTCCGAAAGCTAGTGCTTCCAATTAAACCTGTTGGACTATAACCTGGTGCTGTGTGATTATTAACTTCCTAAATTGTGGCATTTATACCAGCTGATGTGTAGCTCTGTGACATCATTGCAAGGTTGTTCCAGGGTCCTAATCCCCATACACAATGGTTGAGGGCAGGTTTGGCATTAGGTACATGCAAATAAACTTGAGCAGAAGCCTTAGGGGTACGAAAAGTCACATTTTAGAACTATGGCAAATTCTGGTTGTCCATTTCATCTATAGCACCCAGGAACACAAACTGTACCCCACTGAACTGATTTATGATCTTTCCAGATTTTACGGGATGGTACATAATGTAAAAATATTCCCTAATTTTTATACTTAAGGTAACCAACTTTACTGAAATAGATGTAACAGCAACAACAACAATTTGCATTTTTAAGGAGATAACGTAGTAGATAACAAATACTTGTCCAAACAGATATGATTGGCTCAAGGAAGAAAAAGTGAGGTTGAGAAAGGAAGAGGTTTTGAGAGGCAACTCCAGAGCTTAGTGTATAGGCAACTGAAAGCATTGTGCCAATATTAATTAAATTAAAATCAACAGTGTGCAAGTGGCCAGAATTGACCAAGTGCAGTTACCGCAGAGAGTTGTAGGACTGGAGGAGGTTTGAGATATAGGGAGGGCAGAAGCCATGGGGAGATTTGAAATCAAGGAAGAATATTTTACAATCAGCTTGTGTTCAACCAGGACATTATTGAGTCAGTTGAAATGGTTTCCTAAGGCCTAAGACCAAATGAGGAAAATTGGAAAGTGACAAAGTAAAAGCAAAATAGTTGATAATGGAGATCCAAAGTAAAAGCAGAAAGCTTTAGAGATCTATGGTGAGAGAGGAATTATGTTGGAATCAAAATGTTAACACTGTTTTTCACAGATGTTGCCAGAGTTGCTGAGTTCTCCAGCACTTGTTTGTTGCCTTTACATATGTTTTTTCCACAGGTGCCTTCACTTTAAACTTAAACCTTTTACACTCTAAATATAATTCACAAATGGTAAGTATCTATTAGATGTTGCAGCCTGAAACTTTCTTGTATGATTTTGCAAGACTGGAAGTTCTGTATGTAATACAACTCTTGGATGCTTTATGGATCTTATTTTAAGGCAAACCATAAATTGGAGTTCTATGATCAATAACATTTGGCATTTTAAAAATATATATTTCCAAGCTTATTTTAAAAAAACAGTTTGTATCTTTTTACAGATAAAATTAAAGGGAAGTGAATTTCAAGCACACTTCTGCAAGCATTTGAATGATTAAGGAATCGAAGTGGAAGGGAATGTTAACCCATACAAAGGTTTAAAATGTTTGCATGAAACTAAGATTGGTGAAGAAATCTGGCATAAGGTATCAGTTAATCTCTCAATTTATTTGTCTAAGAACATACTAAGTGTCTGACCTCATAAGTTCAATGAAGCCTAGACTGCAGCTGCAAACAGGATCGATGTCCAGTTTAACACAACACGCACAGAATAGTTGTGTTTAAATTGCTTTCATTCCTCAACTTATGGTGGCTAATGTTAAATTAATTGTCCATACAAGCTACACACAATATATTTGCAAATTGAATTGAGTTGGGTTCCACTAAACTATGGTAACACTGTAGGAATGTGCCCAGTGAATATTATTCTTGCAGACCACCTCAGGTCCAGGATCCTAGTTTGAATGCCTGCACTCCATGTTCCTGTTTGAAATATTTCAGTGTAATGGGTTTCTGTGTCTTCTCTGCCTGACTCTTGCAAGGCACAGCTAGTCCATCTTTTCATCACAAAGTTCAACAAAGTGCTAGGAATAGCTGAATAAATCAAAAGCAGCTCACTGAGGCATAGGGGAAAAAAAACCATGCAGGTTCAAGCTAAAATGTGTTTATACAAGCATATGGCTAAACCTATTTTATTGGGATTCCTCCTGCAAGGTTTAAATGGAATACATATACATTTTACATACAGTAACACTAGCAGCAACCTGTTTATTAAAGACTTATGACATCTTCTTTTGCCTATCTTACAACTAAAGAGAGAAAGAGAGAGATACAGATGGAGCTGCAGTCCTGAATTACACATGATGAATGTGTCCGCAATTACATTTTTATATACATTCAGTACAAAATGCTGTAGGCTGTCAATCAAATTTTACTATTTCAGTTCATACGGTTAAGTACTTCCCACTCTGAAAGTATTCTAAAATCATCTCCATCTGCAGCTTAATTTGCTTCTTTGTGGACTGCAGGAATTCAACTCCATTTGTGAATCCAATGATCCAGCCGACCTCATACTTTGCCTCGAGGTATCAAACCTGGTTAATCAATACAATATTCTTAAACCTTCTCCTTCAATGGATTCTAATGCACAATATGTATTATTGATAGCATTTTACAATGTTTTGCTCCATATAAATCATTTGTTACAGCAGCATTAGAATTCTATATAAGCAACGATTTATTCTTTGGATTTGAGTTTAGATGAGTTCAAGCTAACTTCTTAAGATCAGGAGTTGTGCGGATGTAGATTATGCTGCTCCAGTACACCATAAATGCCAACTTAAGTGTGGAGTTTAAAAGTCAGATGGCTACTGATTTGGGAAGAAAAGGGTTATTGAAAAGAGACATGGTAGACATTAGGATTAGAATGTGATAAGTTGCACATCCAACAAAAATTGCAGAACAGGTTTGCTGGGACAAATGGTTTATTTATGTCACAATGTTACTAATTCAAAATGCCAGAGCCAGAAAATTGCACAATATTGAATTGGTATAATAAATTATGAAAACACAGAAGAACAGTTTATAATAACATTAAAGGTTTTCATTGTAACAGGAAAACAAATGGCTGGCATTCATATTACACCTTATCACAGCTCAAACGTCAAAATGATTTGCATAATATGTTATTTTAAATGCAGAAATTGTGGTAATATAGACAATTACAGCAGCCATTTTGAACACTGCAAGAATTTGAAAATCATGATCAGTGAGGGACTTCTGCTGAGTGAGACGAAGGCTGACTGAAACTCTGACTGATTACTCTTGGAAATTTGATTCAAAGTGGAAATTTGGTGCAAAGGTGGTGAGGAGGTGACTTAACAAAGGTTTACTGCAATGTGTAAACTCTCCAGCGTGAGGCGTGAGTGAGATGGAATCGAAGGTGTTAATCAAGAGGCCGACCTTCAGTGAGACCAGAGGTGGAGTGATGTCATGGACCATAGCAAGACATGAGAGCAGAAAAGAAACTGATTGGTGAGTAGGATTGGTAAATATTTCTAGTTGTTAAAGTAAGGTCTTCATTTTGTGTTTAGGTCTCCAGTGTTTCTTCTTTTCTTTCAAATAACTACTCAAGGATTCGATTGATACTGGGGATTTTTTTCTCTGATTTTACTTTATTAAAACAATATATCAGAACAGTGAAGCATAAAGAGCAAGGAATCTCGAGTAATTGATTTATCAGTTAAATCTCGTACAACAGTGCTAACAGGATGGGTGTTGTGATGCTGTTGCAGCATGTGGAAACAGCTGAACTCCAATGTGACCCAAAGTGAATACATTGGTGATAAATGTGTGCAGCTCGAATAAATTTGGATCAGAGTTGAGGAGCTGGAGTCTGGGCTGCAGACAGTACGACAGATCAGGGAAGGGCAAGTTTCCTGGACGCTTTGCTGCAGTGGGCAGTCACAGTCTTCAAATTTGGTCATTCAAAATTGATCTGTGAACAGGGACAGGCAGGTGAGACAGCAGGTGAGGCAAGGATGAGGACTTGGGGTTGAAATTGAAGAGTCTTGGCTCCCTCTAAATGTCTGACAGTTACAAGGTTCTTACATGATTATGGAAATGAGGTGTCAGACTTGGGTGGACAAAGTCAGAAGTCACACGACAGCAGGTTATAGTCTGACAGGTTTATTTGAAATCACAAACTTTCAGAGTGCTGCTCCTTCGTCAGGTGAAGTGACTAAGCAGTGATCTGAAAACTTGTGATTTCAATCAAAGCTGATGGACTGTAACCTGGTGTCTTGTGACTTCTGACAAGGTGTGTGGATGACAAAGCAATGTAGTTGTGGTAGGGGACAGTATAGATACTGGTCTCTGAAGTCATGTAAAGGACTATCACAGCTGTGTTGTTCGTCCGGTGCCAGGATTAAGTATATCTCCTCAGGACTGAAGGAGAATTTGGAGAAGGTGGTTGGGATGCTCTGGCCATTGTCTGCATTGACTGGATCCAATGACAAAGACAATGGTTAGACCATAAATGAAGTCTTGCTGAAAGAATTTGAACAGTTAATAAATAAAGCAAAAAAACAGAACCTCCAAGGTAACAGACACCTGAGCTTTGGGAAAACTTCCCGGGATAAATCAAATCAAGGAGTTAAATGTGGCTCAAATATTGATATGGAGAAAGTGAGGACTGTAGGGGCTGGAAATCAGAGTTGAGAGTGTGGTGCTGGAAAAGCACAGCAGGTCAGGCAGCATCCGATGAGCAGGAGAATCGACGTTTCGGTCATAAGCCCTTCAAGAGGAATCCTGATGAAGGGCTTATGCCTAAAACATCAATTCTCATGCTCATTGGACACTGCCTGACCTGCTGTGCTTTTCCAGCCCCACACACTCGACTCAAATATTGGTATGGGTGTAATAGGTTTCAGTTTATGAGGCACTGGAACCATTACTGGGATAGAAGGGAACTGTTCAGATGGGATGGGCTTCTCTTGAACCATGCTGGGACCAGTGTCTCGATGAACTGAATAAGTAAGGCTGTAGACAGGGCTTTGGACTAATTAGAGGCATAGTGGAGGGTGAAGGAAAGTTGGGAGAGGGGAAATATAGATTTACAATGCAACAGAATATGGCAAAATAACAGGATAACTATTTGAATAACCTTGATAGTGAGACAGGCAGGGACAGAGTATAAAAGTATAGAGAAACAGCAGTAAACAGAGTTAAATGGGAAAAAAATTGTAAAAAGACAAATTTTAATGGTTCTTCACTTGAATGCACAGAGTATTCAGAATAAAATAGATGATTGACTGCACAAATTACACTGTTAAAATCATACCTAAAATCAGAGCTTTCAAGTAACTAGCTACCTGATGAAGGAGCAGTGCTCTGAAAGCTAGTCTTCCAAATAAACCAGTTGGACTATAATCTGATGTTGTGTGATTTTTAACTTTGTCCAACCCAGTCCAACACTGGCACCTCCACATCAAATTATACTGAACACAGGACTGGTCCTGAGGGATTAGAGAATTGCAAATGTGACACTGTTGCTGATGAAAGAGATGAAGGATATTCTAGGAAAATTACAGACCTGTCAGCTTGACATTAATAGTGGGAAACTCGATGGAGATCATAATACAGGATAGGATAAATATACACTTCAAGAAAAATAAATTAATACTGGACAGTCAATGTGGCTTTGTCAAGGGTATGTCATGTCTGACAAATTTAATGGAGTTCTTTGATGAGGAGACACGGGCAGTGGATGAAAGCAGTGCTGTGGATGTTGCAAGTTTTGTCTTTTAGAAAACATTTGATACCGTGTCACTTCGAGGGTTGGTTACCAAATTCAGCATGTTTGGATTGATGGATCCATAGCAGCATGGATCAGAAGTTGGCTTTTCTCAGATTGGAGATAAGTTGAAAATGGTGGTCCTCAGGCATTAGTGTTGGTACCCTTGATTTTTCTGATTTTCAAAAATGAGTTGGAGATGGGTGTTGAGGACAAAATCTCTAAATTTGCTGATGACACCAAGCTAGGGTAAATAATGAATTGTGAGGGTGATGCTGGGCAACTTCAGAGAGATATTGACAAGTTGACAAATGGGCAGACAACTGATAAATGAATTTCAATGCAGAGAAAATTGAGGTAATGCATTTTTGACAATACAGGCTTAGTGGTATTTGAGAGGAGTACAGGAACAGAGGGATTTGGGGTTCAAGTACATAATTCTCCGAGCTGACATTGAAACAGTTGTTAACAAGTTACTTAGGATCCTTGAGTTTATGAATAGAGGCAGAGAGTATAAAAGCAAGCACGTGATGGTAAACCTCTACAAACCATTGGTCAGACTAAATATAGAGTATTGTGTTCAGTTCGAGGCACCTTATTCTCAGAAATGATGTTAAAGTCCTAGACAGTACAAAGGAGATTTACTAGAATAATACTAGGAATGAAGGATTAAAGATACAAGGAAAGGTTAGAGAGTTTGAACTTACTCTCCTCAGAACAGAGAAGAGTAGGAGGTGCTATTGAGGTGTTCAAAACTCATTCAACACTTATTGAGGTGTTCAAAAGTATAAACAATTTTGCTCGGGTAAATAAGGATATTCTATTTCCACTAGTTGGTCTGTCATTAGGTCTCACCATTTCAAGATCGTCAGCAAGAGAGCTAGGAGTGAGATGAGGGGAATTTTTTTGCTTAGAAAGTTGTTGGGATTTTGGAATGCACTGTTTGGGATAGTGGTGAAGGTGGATTCTATAGCAGGCTTCAAAAGAGATTTGGATATGTATTCCAAACTGATGAACCTATAGGGTTATGGAGGTAGGGCTGGATGGGATTAGCTCAGTAGCTTTGTCAGAAGCTGGTACAGGCATGATAGGTCAAATGATCTCCTTCTGTACTGTAAAATTCTGTTATGCTATTAGTCTAGATACAGGTTAATGGGTATGATCTTGTAACCATTATTAAAATGTGGTTGGAAGGAGATCAAACCTGAGAACTAAATTTCCGGGGTGTGTGATTTTTTGAAAGGACAGGCAGGAAGAAAAGGATGGTGGGTAGCATTATTGTTAAGGGATGCAGTAAGCATGATTGCAAGGAATGATCTTGAATCTGAAGATGTAGAATTCATATGGATGGAGGTAAGATATAAAGAGGGAGAAATGACACTATAGGAGTGGAATATAAGTGAATAAATAAGAGAATATATCAGGATATAATGAGAGCATGTAACAAAGACAGTTCATTAAGCAAAGGTGACTTTAATCTTGATGTAGATTGGGATATTCAGATTGTTGGAGGAAGCCATGATGAAAAACTTATAAAGGTATTAAGAACAGTTTTCCAGAATAATATGTTGTGGATCCAACCAGGGATCAAGCTGTTTTGGATCTAGTAATAAGGCAGGTTTAATAAATCACATCAGAATTAGGATCACATCGAAAACAGTGGCCGTAATATGGTAGAATTTAGCTTTCAGATTGAGTGGCAGGATAGCATTAGATTGAAAGAAAAATATACACAATGACAAATATTAGTGGTAAGTGAGATGATTGGTAAAATTTTAGAAACTAATAGAATATTACAAAAGAATTTAAAAATAGAGGGAGAAGATAAACTTTGAGGGTAAACTTGCATGCATGACCAAGACAGACAGTACGAGCTTATTTAAATACATCAAAAAAAAGAAGAGAGAAGCCGAAATGAGCTTAGGCCTGTTTGAGAACAAAGTGATGGAAATAATAATGGCAAATCAGGAAATGGCAGAGAAGTTAATAAATACTTTGCATTAGTCTTCATAGTTGAAGACTCTAATAGCATTCCAAAATTACTAAATATTTAAGGGACAAAAGAAGGAGAGGTAAACAATACACTAACCATCACCGGAAAAAAAAACTGTTCCATGGAAACTAATGGGATTAAAGATTGAAACATTCTTTGGACCTAATGGGATGTATCCAAGGCTACTAAAGGAAGCAGCCACAAAAATAATGAATGCGTTAGTGCCAATTATCCAGGAATCCTTGGATTATGGAAAAAGTCCCAGAGGATTTGAAAACTGCCAATGTAATATCTTTGTTCAAAAATGGAAAACAAGTAATTATATCCCAATTAGTTTAACTCTGTTATCAGATTCTTTTATTAAAGATGTAATATTAGAACATATTGAAATATATAATACAATCAAGCAGAGTCAACATGGCTTCATGAAGGGGGAAATCATGCCTGACAAACTTATTAGAATTGTTTGAAGAGGTAACAAACAGGATTGATAGAGGGGAAACAGTGGATGTAATATATTTGGATTGTCACAAGGTGTTTGATAATGAAATGACACATTAAACTATTTAACATGGTGTCGGACGTAGTTTATTAGCATGGATATAGAGGATTGGCTGACTAATAGAAGACAGAGAGTTGAGATAAAGGGGGCATTTTTAGGATGGCAACCTGCAACCAGTAGTGTGCCACAGGGGTCACTGTGGGAGGAACAACTATTTATAGTATGTATTAATAGTGACTTAGATGAACAAAATAAATGTATTCTCACCAGGTTTATGGGTTGCATGAAAATATGTGAGGCGGCAAGTGGTGAGGATGACACAAATAGTCTGCAGTGGGCTATAATTCTGAGGAAGGGTCATTCGACCTGAAATGTTAACTCTGATTTCTCTCCACAGATGCTGCCAGACCTGCTGAGCTTTTCCAACAATTCTGTTTTTGTTGCAGTGGGCTATAGACAGATTAAACAAATGAGCAAAAACTTGGCAGATAAAATACAATGGGGGAGAATGTGAGGTTATGTATTTTGACAGGAAGAGTAGAGGATCTGAATATCATTTAAATGGAGAAAGATTCAGAAAACTCAGAACAAAAGGATTTGAGAGTCCTTTTCCATGGATTAGAAAAAGCCAGCATCTACGATTAATGAGTAATAGGGAAAGCAAGTGGAATGCTGGCTTTTATTTAAAGGGAATAGGATTAAAAAGTAGGGAGATATTGCTAAAAATACACAAGGCATTAGTCAGACCACAGCTAGAATACTGTGAACAGTTTTGGGCCTCTTATCTAAGCAAAAATATACTGAAATTAGAGGCAATCCAGAGAAGGTTCACTTGGCTGATACTGGGTAAGAAACTATCTTATGAAGAAAGGTTGAGTAGGGCCTGATTGGGACATATAAGAATGATACAAGATCCTTAGTGGACTTGACAGGATAGACACATCAAAGTCTCCCTTTGTGGGAGGATCTAAGATCTTATTCTGAAAATAAAGTGTCACAAGTTTATGACACAGATAAGGAGTAATTTATCTTTTGAGAGGGTAGTGAATCCGTGGAATTCTTTTCAGTAGAGGGTTATCAAGGCTGGATCGTTAAGTATGTAAAATGCTGAGTTAGATTTTTAATCAGTAAGAGAATCAAGGGTTATGGGGATGAAGCAGCAAAGTAGAGTTGAAGATGGCTCAGTGGTTAGCACTACTGCCCCACAGCACCAGGATCCCAGGTTCGATTCTAGCCTCAGGTGACTGTCTGTGTGGAGTTTGCACATTCTCCCCATGTTTGTGTGGGTTTCCTCCGGGTGCTCTGGTTTCCTCCCAGAGTCCAAAGATGTACAGGTTAGGTGAATTGGCCGTGCTAAATTGCCCATAGTGCTAGGTGCATTAGTCAGAAGGAAATGGGTCTGGGTGGGTTACTCTTCATAGGGTCGGTGTAGACTGGTTGGGTCGAAGGGCCTGTTTCCACACTGTAGGAAATTTAACCATTATCAGACCAGCCATGAGCTCATTGAATGGTGGAAAACGCTCAATTGGCTGAATGACTGACTCCTGCTCCAAAGCCTGATGGTCTACAGTCATGATTGCTACCATCCAGGATTGCCTTGCAACCTCCAGGAAATAAATATGAGAAAGCCTTAAGTAATGTGTCCAACTTGAGTAGGCAAACTCAATTATATCTGAAGGAAAATCCCCTTTTCCTGAACATCTGGAAGTAAATACAAAGTAGAAACTTTTAATGCCTTTCAGATAGATTGCCTAATAAGGTAATAGATGTCTAGATTTTTATTTTAGAAGAATAATATCCAATATTCTATTTAATGCATTTTCAATCTATATGGAATCTTTCCATTACTAAGGTACACTCACATTGACATCTTGGAATATTTACAAGACAATTTGTTTGCCTACCAGAATAAACTCTTAAAAGAAAATAACTGAATTCAATCTCAAGATTAACATTGCAATGACATATTGAATGTATATGCAAAATAAGAAATTTAATATCAGTGCTTTTTGCTGCATTAACTTCCGTGGAAAGTATTGATGTCTATCGTGTTGCAGGTTTTCAGTGTGTATATCAGGATGAAGGATGATGATTGTGACAATGTTGGGCAAGTCACTGAGGAATATTTAATGATAATCCATTCATTCCCAAGAAATTAGTCATGCTAGTCAGTAGACAATGTGGAATCTTAGACTGTTTAGATAAATATGAAGCATGTCTTCTGCAACAACATCCAAACAATGTGCCTCCAAACAGAACAACAGAAATCTTCCTGAATAATGGAGTAAATTGCAAGACAGGATTTTAATGGATTGGTCCCAAGAGTGACAAAAAGACGTTGACTTTAACATTTGTGCAGTAGATCCAGTAGAATGCAATGACCAGCAGTTCATTCTGAACGTGGAGTGATGCAAATAGTCTCATAGTCATTATGCAGTATACATTTAAAGGCATATCATGGTATCATCAGCATGTCATGGCACATGACGTAAATAGTGCTTTGGTATACATTCAATCTGTTCAGCTAAAGCCCAAATGAACAAGTAACTGAGGTAAGTACCAGGAGCTGTAATAAAACCTTATTGAATTCTTCAGGATTGTGTTATCTACGTCTCATTCTAATGTAATGGGAGCTAACATAAGTATCATTTTATCAAGTATGAATGCCCTGCTGAAGATAAAAAACCAGTCACTATTCCTATGGGTGACAAAATGGATTTTGGTTAGTGGTGCTGATGTTTCCAAAAAAATGACTGTCAGGCACTGCATCATAACACTTCATTGTTGCCGCAGATCCTGGGTCACAGTTATCACATCAAGGAGACCTGTGTGATTTTCGGACCACGACCTGAATTTAAGTTAACCAGGTGAGCTGCGGCACACCAAGTATGTCACACTGAGGCTGCTCTGTTGGGCTGAGGCTGAGCTTATTGAGGATAGTGCTTGTTGATTAAGATATGAAGATTTGATCAAAGGCCAACAACAATAATTCAACACTCACATTTAACAGGCCTATTCTATTCCATGTGGAGCTGGTCAGAGCATAATCCATATAGTTTCCAGCTAAGATTGCAATAGTAATCCTGTTTTTTTCAGAGGATACTGACAAGTCCTTTTAAATTAGTAATTATTTGAAACCTTCAGGAGTTTTAGAGCAACTGATGCTAGGCCTTTTTCAAAATGGAACTTGTCACACCATCAGAATTAGTATACAATAAGACAATCACACTATTAATGCCAGGTGAATATTGAGAAAATGGACTCCAAGATCACTCTTAGGTTTTTCATCAGTTGGAGAACTGCATGCAATCCATTGGCAGAGTGTTAGTCTTGTAAAAAAAAATGTTTATGTGGGCTCCACTGGTTAAGCCAGTATTTAATATGCATCCCCAATTGCCTTGACATGGTCAGTTATCTTCTTGAATCACGGTGTATGGAGATTTAAGTGCATCTATAGTGCCATTAGCAGAGGTGTTCCACAATTTTAAACAAGTGGCAGGAAAGTAACAGTAACATAATTCTGAGTCAGGATGATGTATGACTTGAAGGGGAGCTTGTAGGTAATGGTACTCCTATGTAGCTATAGCTTTGTTCTTCTAGATAGCAGAGGTCAGGTTTGAAAGGCGCTGTT
This sequence comes from Chiloscyllium plagiosum, assembly GCF_004010195.1. Classification (NCBI taxonomy): domain Eukaryota; kingdom Metazoa; phylum Chordata; class Chondrichthyes; order Orectolobiformes; family Hemiscylliidae; genus Chiloscyllium; species Chiloscyllium plagiosum. The sequence continues at coordinate 15,743,776 of NC_057741.1, read as the reverse complement.
AAAGGAACATTGCTGAATTTTTGCATTGTATTGTGTAGATAGCACAATTCACTCTGCCACTACACCTCACTGGTGGACAGAGTGAATCTTGAAGATGGTGGATGGGATGTCAGTCAAGTGGGTTGGTTTGTCCTGGACGGTGTGAGGCTTCTTGAGTTTAGTTAGAACCAGATTCATCTAGCCAAGTTGACATTATTCCATCACACTGCTGACTTGTGGCTTGGAGATGGTAGACAGACTTTGGGGAAGCATGAAGTGTGTACTTGCCACAGAGTTGGAGGTTTCCTTACCCATGTTTGAGCTGATGCCATGAGATTTCATGGTGTCTGGAGTCAATGCTTTGGACTCCCAGGGCAACACCCTTCTGATTGTATGCCACTGTTCCACCATCTCCACTGGGCTTGTCTTGTCAGTGGTTCACATCCAGGGGGATGGTGATAGTGGTGTCTATCTGTAAAGTATGATTCTGTGAGTATGACTATGTTCCTTGACTAGTCTGTTAGGCAGCTTTCTCAATTTTAGTACCAGCCTGTACTAAGTGGAATATTGCACTGTCAACAGAGCTGTTTTTCCCTTTGCTGTTGTCATTTTCGATATCTGGGTTGATGCCAAGTGATTCGTTCATTTTATTTCTTTTTTGAGACTTCATTGCAATTGATACAACTGTACGACTTGCTAAGCCATTTCGGTGGGCAGTTAAGAGTCAACCACACTGGTGTGGGTCTGGAGTCACTTGTAGGCCAAATCAGGTAAGGACAGCCGATTTACTTCTCTGAAGGGAATTAGTGACCCAGGTGGGTTTTTCTGACAATGGACAATGGTTTCATGGTCAACATTCGACTCTTTATTCGAGATACTTACTGAATTCGAATTCTGGAATTTGAATCTGAGTGCCCAAAATGTTAGCCGAGTTTCTGGATGAATAATCATGAGTTGGGGTGAATTGATTAAAAAAATCACTCAACACCCAGGGTCCACATCCATCATCAAAGAGTTTATTGAAATGGCACCAGTGGGAAGAAACCTCTGGAAATCCAGAAGCTTCTTCAATGAACAAATGAGAAATTTTCATCTATTTCTTTCAGCCCACCTATAGCAAATACAGACCAACCATATTATTAATTAATTACATGCACTTCCAATCTGGTGATCATGAGACTGCATGATCAGTGACGGACAGGCTTATGGACAACCCACCATCTCCCTTGATCTCATGATGTTTCCCAGACACCCTTACATCCCTCCTTGGCACTTTTCACAATGGGTACTGTATTTAGTCACATTCCAATACTGACAATTATATTTCTTACCAGACATTTGCCAGCTGTATCAAGTTAATTGCCAATAAATTGGCCACTTGCTTTTTACTAAGGACTTTTCAAATTCTGTTATGCAATTTATATTCCTGACTTACCTTATTAGGGAAGATTCATAAGGGTGCTAATTTCTACCAATTGCTATAAAATTTATAAGATTAGTTCCAACATGAAGTTAATTATAGATAAAGTTATACAGTTCCACCAAATGTTGGAATGGGAGCAGCTTCTTTCTCACTTAACCTTGGAAGGTCAAACAAACACAGTCTCTCTAACATGCAGCTGCAATTATAACTTCTTCTATTCAAATGCTATGAGAGGGTTTTCTTAAGGTTCATTTTCCCTCCTTACTGTCTGAGGCTGTCTTGTTTATAGGATTTTTAGTGGAACCTCTTTCATGCTTATTGTGTGTTTTTTTAAGCTATACATCAAAATCCATATCAAATTCAGAGTCTATAACTGTGATTATCTGTCAATCTTAACTCGAATAAAGCTATTTATGGTGGATCCCAGACTCCAAATTAATTAAGTATAAAATACTTGGATTAGCATACAGCGTGCTTTTATCTCGTTATTTCTGCATAAACAATTGCAGCTGTGTGTTTGATACTGAACTATGTGTACAATCTTAATTTGTTACCTTGGATATCTTATAATACAGAGCTACTATTGTTATAATTTATGACTTATTTCAAAATAGACTATATCAAACAAGCTGTTCGAAGTTAATTGAAAACTACTTTCAGCCAACTTGTACTGCTTACAGGCATGGGCAGCTTTTCGGCCATCTTGTGCTGCTTACAGCCATGGGCAGCTTTTCGGCCATCTTGTGCTGCTTACAGCCACGGGCAGCTTTTTGGCCATCTTATGCTGCATACAGCCACGGGCAGCTTTTTGGCCATCTTGTACTGCATACAGGCATGGGCAGCTTTTCGGCAATCTTGTACTGCATACAGCCACGGGTAGATTTTCGGCCATCTTGTGCTGCATACAGCCACGGGCAGCTTTTTGGCCATCTTGCACTGCTTACAGGCATGGGCAGTTTTTCGGCCATCTTGTGCTGCATACAGCCATGGGCAGCTTTTCGGCCATCTTGTGCTGCTTATAGCCATGGGCAGCTTTTCGGCCATCTTGTGCTGCTTACAGCCATGGGCAGCTTTTTGGCCATCTTGTGCTGCATACAGCCATGGGCAGCTTTTCGGCCATCTTGTGCTGCATACAGCCATGGGCAGCTTTTCGGCCATCTTGTGCTGCTTACAGCCACGGGCAGTTTTTCGGCCATCTTGTGCTGCATACAGCCATGGGCACTTTTCGGCCATCTTGTGCTGCATACAGCCACGGGCAGATTTTTGGCCATCTTGTGCTGCATACAGCCACGGGCAGATGTTTGGCCATCTTGTGCTGCATACAGCTCTAACACTTGTGATAGTGACACTAGGCCATTGCCTTCTGATGGTAAAAAATGCTACTAAATTAATTATAACACAGATAAATTTGTTGTATTGATATTACTTTGTAACTTCGAATACTCGCCTCATACATTACCTATATAGGTTGTTCTGCTATATCGCGTATTTCGTTAACACAAGTTTGCGATAACATGATTGATGAATTGGGGACACTGTTTCTAAAGTGTGAAGTTTTAAAGCATGTATTGGTTATAACGTGATTTCAGCCCCATTAGTTTAAATGGTGCTGCCATTACACAAGAATGGAACTATTGCATGATAGCAGAACTGACTGTACATGAAAGGAATCTATGATGAAGAAAACGGTAAGTCCCTGTGCTCAGGCCGAGTCATGTTTCTGTCACTAGATATTTATCAGTCAATAGCTTAGCCATTTTGTCTACACTGCACTTCTGTTCCAGATGTTTCACTCATTTAAAGTGGAACCCTTGAGGAATTATGCTAATAAAAGTAAAAATCCATCCAAATCAATGCCAGGCAAATTTAATAATGATGTTTTATAAAACTGTAATTTTTGATAAAGACTGTGTCAATTTCACTCAGATCACAATTTCAGTTCTAATTAAACAAAAATAATCACTTGCCAAGCACCTGGACAAACATTATTACAAAATCATCTTGAAAAACGCTGTTTACATATTTTGCACAATGTTTATTCTGTGAGTATAAATCTTAACAATTTCAAACTAGACTGTGAAAATAAACATGGATGTTGTATTACAAAGCAAAAGTTCTTTATTTACTTGAAATCATTCCTGTTGGCAAAGGAGTTGAAGTAAAATGGGGAGGTGAGGACTGTTGTATATTGGATATGGATTTTCCTCTGACACCAGTGTGTTCTGCATTCTTCTAACAGCTTGGGAACTTAATTTACAGAGTTTCGTATAATGCTCTAAAATGCTTACACCATCCCTCAAGTTTACTTCTATGGTGCCTGTATCCTTTGATCTCAGTAAAACCCAGGATTATTCAACCAGTCAAACACAGAGTGAATAGATCATACACCAGACTCCATAATCAAATGCAGAACAATTGAATCATTAAACATGAGGACCACTTCAATATTATCAACAACTGGTATCAGGAGAGTGTATCTCACAAAGGACAAGTTCTAGTTTACCCTAGTGGCTGTCCATTAACTGTCAGGATCTGTGACTTTGGAATTGTTCTAAAGCTGGGTGCCCGACTGGATTGAGATAAATGATCCCAGTGACTATGTCTTGATTAGAATGTCCTACAGTGACGGTTTGTATCAATGTGGCAGACTATATTACACTGTCACTGAGCAGAGTTAGACTCAGCATCTTCTGAAGTTGACTAATCTCCTTCTCTGAGCGCAGCCCTGAGAATCATTGTGCCATGAGTGAAATGACTTAATTAAGAAGATATTATGAATGACTGTAATTGACTTACACTGATGTTATAGTTTTCAGAGCATGGAAATGTGGCATTTGGATCAACTGGACTATGACTGCCTTTATGCTCCACACAGCTGTCTCTCCATTCCAGTTCTTCCAAACCCATGAACACATCCTGCCATTTCTGTATACTTGATGCGCAATCCTTGTCTTCTCTGACAAGTTGTGCCATTCTCTTCAAATGGGCCATTGGGCCGAGGAGTGGTGGATGGAGTTTAATTTAGAAAAAATGTGAGGGGCCTTTTGTAAAAGCAAATCAGGGCAGACCTATACACCTAATGGTAAGGTCCTGGGCAATAGTGCTGAACAAAGAGACCTTGGAGTGCAGGTTCATCGCTCCTTGAAAGTGGAGTTGCAGGTCGATAGGATAGTGAAGGTAGTATTTAGTATGCTTTCCTTTATTGATTAGTGCATTGTGTATAGGGGTTGGCCACGTTTGGAATATTTCATGCAATCCTCGTCTCCCTTCTATAGGAAGGATGTTGTGAAACTTGAAAGGGTTCAGAAAAGGTTTGCAAGGATGTTGTCAGGATTAGAGAGTTTGAGCTATTGGGAGAGGTTGGATAGGCTGGGGCTGTTTTCTCTGAAGAATTGAAGGCTAAGGGGTGATCTGATACAGGTTTATAAAATCATGAGGGGCATGGATAGGGTAAATAGACTAAGTAATTTCCCCAGGGTGGGGGAGTCTAAAACTATAGGGCTTGGACCTAAGGTGAAAACAGAAAGTTTTAAAAGAGACCTAAGGAGCAACTTTTTCACACAGAGGGTGGTGCATGGATGAAATGAGCTGCCAGAGGAAGTAGTGGAGGCTGATACAATTACAACATTTAAAAGGCATTTGGATGGGAAAAGAATAGGAATGATATGGACTAAATGCTGGCAAATGGGACGAGATTAATTTAAGATATCTAATCAGCATAGATAAATTGGACCAAAGGGTCTGTTTCTGTGCTGTACATCTCTATGACTCTATGAATATATGTACAGTGGCTAATGGAAGTACCTGGTGTTGTATATCAGATAGTGAGCCGAGCATTGATGAGCAGACTCCTTTTCTTTAAAGGCCCAGTGTTATGAAGTTCAAGACATGTACTGTATCTTTAAGAGAGAGTGAATGTTGTTCTGAACTGAGAGATTATAAGCACCGGTGCATATGAATAGATGGTAGTCTCAGAGTGTACTGGAAAATTGAAAATATGTATCATTTGGCTGTGAAATGGATACCTGAGGTAGTTTAAACTCTTCCCCAGGATACTAAAACCCAATCGAGTTTAAATTTATTGTTTTGCCAACATCAAACCAACGAGACGATCCAATATTGGGGATATGAAAAAGGCAGGCATTTTGACAATCTGACAGAGCAACTGCTATCAACACAGATCCAAGAAATTAGGAAACACTCTCTATCAAAGGTACCTTTTCATATAAAACATACCCGCAGTGAATGAAAGAAGACAACCCAGGGAAATTTTCAGCAGGAAGAAGACAGACACCGAAGATGACAGCCACTGAATGGTTTTCAAATTAAGTTGATGTAATTTTAGTAAGTGTTTTATTGGAACAGTAAGTTATTATAGATTTGGAGGCAGGTAATAGTTAAGAGAAAGAGAGGCCTAGAGCTGTGAATAGTTGTTATTTAATGTTCACTTCTAGAGTTAAAGAATAAATTGATATTATTGTCTTTAAATAGTGAAATTTGGGAGTTCTCTGTCACTCATATTTTAACAGATTATGAGGCGAGGTGAGCTTTTTTGGGTGTTTGGTTTAATTAACAGAGGGGTTCACCACCGTGTCATAACACCAGTTAGGTACCAAAGAAATGCTACAGCAGTGGCTTTCCTCAGGATCAAGGACTTTGGAAATTCCACTGTTCCGTCTAAAGAGCTGGTCAGAGGCCAGCAGCTGTGCTTTGTTTGACAGCAGTAGTAGTAGCCGCTGTTGACAATTCTCTCACCCAAAGTCTAGGATTACTAAAGGATCAAGGCTACAGATGAGAGATGGGTGACCTTCTAGCCTGAACACTAATTGCGGCCTATAAGCTGGCAATTAATGAACATGTAGGAGCCTCCCCCACCACCACTGATATTCCCTCCATGAGGGTAGCCAACAAATAAATCCTCTCAGGGTAGCTTGCAGGCTTCAAGTGACTTCCAATTCTCAACGGAACTCAATGCCCAATTGGAGGCCCTGGTGGGTGTTTGGAGAGACTTACCCCTGGCTCTGCTGTCAATGTCACTCCAGCTTTGCCTTCCGAGATATCTATCGCTCACCTCTGCTCTGGGTTAAATGTGCAATGTGCTTCTTCAAGGAGCTACATTATGATAATGACATCAGCCACGACAATGGAAATAATGCTTTTGAGCTAATATAGCAAACATAGGTAGAGGTGTCCATTCTCTCTGGTATAGAAGGAAGATATAGCCAGGCATATTTAAAACAATGTAACTACAAAGGTCGTGGATGCACTGGTAGTAGACTCTGGAAAAGTGCCAGAGGAAAACTGCCAATGTAACATTTTTATACAAAAAGGAAAAAAAAACAAAAATAAGTGGAGCCATTTAGCTTAACATCTGCTATTGGGAAAATGTCAGACTATATTATGAAAGAAGTTAATAGCAAAGTATTTAGAAATACATAACATAATCAAGCAGAGTCACAGCATGTCTTCATGAAGGGGAATTCAAGTTTATTAGAGTTATTTGAAGTAGGATAGATAAAGGGAAACCTTTAAGGAAACCAGTACGTATAATTTATTAGGATTTCTAGAAGGTGATAAGATATCACAAGTGAAGCTACTTAATAAAGGAAGAGCTCTTGGTGGTGGGTAGTTATATTTGGATGGATAGAGGATTGGCTCACTAATAGAAGATGGAAATTTAGGATAAGGTGAATATTTTCAGGATGACAAGCGAGTGGAGCAGGGATTAGTGCTGGGCCACAATGATTTACAATATTTAATATTGACTTGGAGGAGGGAAGTGAATGTACTATCACTATGTTTGCAGATGGCACAAAAATAGGTGTGGAGGCAAGTGATGAAGATGTCATGAAGAGTCTATAAAGGTATATTGACCATGTAAATAAGTGGACAAAGCATAGCTGACAGAATACAATGTACGAAAATGTGAGGTTATCTACTTTTCTAGGAAGAATAGAGGGCCTGAATAATATTTAAATGGAGAAAGATTGCAGAAAGCTGCAGCACAGAGGGCTTTTGGGAATCTTCATGCATAAGTCATAAAAAAGCTAACATTCAAGTTCAGCAGGTAATTGGGAAGGCAAGTGCAAGGTTAGCCTTTGCTTCATAAGGATTGGAGTATACAAATCAGTAAGTCATGCCATGCATATACAAGATACTATTTAGGACACACGTGGAATCTGGTGAGCCAGTTTGATCCTTTATATAAGGAAATATGCAAACACTGACATTGCAGCAGTCCACAGCAGGTTCACAGGGTTGATTCTGGGTATGGGAGGATTTCCATACAAGGAGAGATTGAGTAAGTTGGGCCTGTACTCGTTGGAGTTTAAAGAACGAGAGATGAGCTTATTCAAACATACAAGAGTCTTTGGGAGTTTGACAGGATGGATATGGACAGCTTGTTTTCTCTAGTGTGAGAGTCTAGGGCCAGATGGCATAAGAGTAAGATGTTACCTAGTAAGTGCAGAGGAGGAGAGGATTTATTTTTAATCAGTAAGGGAATCAAGGGGTGTGGGAAGTAAGCAGGGTGAATTCTATCATATTATGGTCACTGTCCCTTCAGGGTTCCTTCACCTTAAGCTCCCTAATCAAGTCGGCCTTTTTATGCTTCATCAAATCCAGAATTGCCTGTTCCCTAGTGGGCTCCAGCACAAGCTGCTGCAAAAAACCATTTCGTTGACATTCCACAAATTCCTTTTCTTGAGATCATCTACCAACCTGATTTTCTCAGGCCACCTGCATATTGAAGTCTCCCACGATTAGATTGTGATAGTGCCTTTCTTATGTGCCTTTTCTATCTCCTGATTTATATTCTTCTCCACATCCTGACTACTACTTGGAGCCTTGGACACAACTCGCGTCAGAGTCTTTTTTTGCTTTGTGGTTTCTCAATCTACCCACACAGATTCTATGCTTTTTCTTACTAAGAAGGCAATCCTGCACCCTCTGCATATCCGTCTATCCTGTGGATAGGATATGCATCCTTGGATATTTAGTTCCCAGCTCTTGCAGCCATGTCTCTGTGAAACTCACAGCATCGTTGCTGCCAAATTCAATCTGCGCTACAAGTTCATTTAACTTTGTTTCGTATACTGCATGCAAGTACAAACCTTTCAGTCTTGCATTGACTGGCTTCCTTCTAATAGATGCCCCCTTTCATGCTGTGCCTGAAGTTAGATTCCTGACCCTTTCCATATTCCCTGTCCTATTGCTTGTTCTGGAAACTTTAATAACATTGTCCGGACTCTGTTTCCAGCATGATTCAGATGGAGCCCGCCCTATTGGAACAATACCCTCCTTCCCAGTACTGGTGCCAATGTCCCATGAATTTGAACCCGTTCTCCTACACCACCCTGTCAGTCACACATTTACCTCTTTAATTTTATTGACTTTCTGCCAATTTGCTCATGCCTCACGTATTAAGCTTCGATTATTACCTTCACTGTTGTGCTTTTTAATTTAGCCTCTAGCTGCTCATATTCCCTCAGCAGAACCTCTTTCCTCTTACTACCTGCATCATTGGTACCAAAATAACTGGACCTATCCCCTCCAAGTTCGTCTACAGCCCAGATGAGATATTCTGAACCTGGGCACCAGACAAACAACACAGCCTTCGGGACTCTTGATTCTGGGCACAGGGATCAGTGAATTGCCCTGACTGTATCATTCCTAATTACAACTACATTTCTCTTTTCTCTCCTGTTTTGTATGGCTCCCTGTACAATGGTACTGTGGCCTGTTTGCTCATCCTCCATATAACCCTTGCTTTCATCCACACAGGGAGCAAGAATTTCAAACCTGTCAGACAAGTTCAAGGGCTGAGGCTCCTTCAGCAGTATCTCTACAATCCCATTTCCTGCTTTATTTGTAGTCACACCCTCCTACCCCTGACCACTGACCAAATTCAAGGTAGTTAATATAAGGAGTGTGACTACCTCCTGAAACATAATGTTCAGGTAACTCTCCCTGTAACCTCGGTCTGTGTAAAAATGTTGCCCTTCATGTCCATTTTAAACCAATTGCATTAAACATATGTCCCATAGTTTTCAACCCCCCCCCCCACCTTAGAGAAAAGACCTTTGCTATTCTTTGCATATCTAAGATCCTCATGTTATTAATCAAACGTCATTCTTGATATGAGTTAAATTAATGCTGAGTCGAAAAGGGTGGAAAAGCTCAGCAGGTCAGGCAGCATCCGAGGAGCTGGAGAGTCGGCGTTTCGGGCTTAAGTCCTTCATCAGGAGTGTGGAGGGGAAGGGGGATAAGAGATAAGTAGGAGGGAATGGTGGGGCTGGGGGGAAGGTAGGTGGGAAGAAAGATGGACAGGTAGGACAGGTCATGAAGCTGCGTTGGAGGATTGGATTGGGATGAGGTGGGTGCGGAGGGTGGATTTGGAAAGTCGATGTTGAAGCCGTGTGGTTGAAGTATCCCAAGGCTGTGGTATTTAACAGATTATATTATTAATTCAAACGCCAAGCGATTACTCAAAATAGGTTGGTGCGTACCAGCCGTGGAAGGATGTAGAGAGGTAACTGACCTTAACTTCATAACAATTGTGCAACGAGATAGTAATAAATTAATAAATCCTGAAAGTAGCCCTCGGTAGCAACCATTATATGACTAAATATTACATTCAGGCTGAGGAAGGGAGGAGTGAGAGTCATTAGGAGGGTTTGAAAACAAAGCTGGCTAAAGTGAATAGACAACTAATGTTAAAAGATAGGTCAACAGAGATAGAGTGGCAGGCATTAAAGGTGATGTTTCAGTATAACAAAATAGAAACATTCCAATCAATAAGAAACATCCTCAGTTAATATCATGATGATGGCTCAGAACCTCAATAAACATATTGATATATGAACTTTTTAATTCCAACATGTGTTTTTAATGGTAAAGGAAATGACTGCAGATAAAAACTCAGTGACTGTTAGGAAGAGTCCTTTGTGAACCCAAGGAACATCACACCCTTACAGAGTCAGAGAAACTCAAACGTCCCTGCTTTGCAGGTAAAAGAGGAAAATTATAAATCTCACTGTGAATGCTGTCATCCAGCTGCCACTGAAATCTACCAGGACAAAAGAATTTTGATCAACCTGCAAAACCAATCTCAAAATCAACTATTTGCCTATCAACTGGTATTCTACTAACATCCTACTATCTACTGACTCAGAGACTGATTCTTGTATTGATTTTTGGAGTGAATGAGTGAATGTCTGTGTGTGTTATTCCATTTTTAGTCTTTCTCATATTTACGAACAAATTAACTGACTTTTGATAAGTCATGAGAGCCTGTTAAATTGGCTCCTCTTAAAACATAAATTCATTTAGTCTGAGAGCAATGCATTTACAAGGGAAAGGAATCTTTTAAAATCAATCTTATTGAGACCAACCTATCTAACGAATAGATAGTAAAAGATTCTATTAATACTTTCCATCGAAAAGAGTTAACTAGATGTGCATTGCTCCAAAAGGAAGTGAGTCTGGAGAATTGATAATGGAAAATAAAGAGATGACAAATGAATTTAACAGATAACTTGCATGTGTTTTCACTATAGAGGGTACAAATAACATCCCTGAAGCTCCTAGGAATTAGGAAATGGAAGGGACAAAGGAATTTAGGAAAATTATAATAACCGGAGGAATGATACTGAGTAAATTGTTGGAATGCATGCTAGCAATTGCCGGTGTCCTTATAAAATTCATTATAGTCTCTTCAAAGAAATGATTCATGAAGTATTTGGTGCATTGGTTTGAATTTCTGGGGAAGGACCCATGAGATTGGAAATGAAACTCCTTATTCTAAAAGTGAAGGAAACAGAAAACAGAAAACTACAGGATAGTTGGCTTAATATCTGTCAAGGAAAATATTAGAGGCTAATAAGAAAGAAGCTGGGAATTTGGAGAAGTTAAAAGTAATCAGGCAGAGTTAACATGGTTTAGAGAAAGGGAAATCGTGTTTGACCAATCTAATGGAGTTCTATGAGGAGGCAACATTTGCTGTGAAGAAAAGGGAACTGGTAGATGTACTGTATCAGATTACCAGAAGGCATTTGATAAAGTACAATATCAATAATTACTGTTGAGAATAAAGGCTCATGCTGCAGGAGTGAGCATATTGGCATGAATGGAAGATTGGCTGGCTAACAGGAAATAGACAGTAGGCATATAGGGGTCTTTTACAGGTTGGCAAGATGTATTGTGTTGCATTCCACGGTGCTGGGATCCCAACTATGTCTGCTTTATATAACTGACTTGAATGAAGCAATCGAATACACAGATGCCAAACTTGCTGATGATGCAAAGGTAGGTAGAAAAGTAGATTCTGAAGAGGGCATATGGACGCCACAAAAGGACTGAAATAAATTAAATGAGTGGGAAAGATCGGACAAGTTGAGTTTCATGTGGGACCGTGTAAAATTGTCTATTTTGGCAGGAGGAATTAAAAAGAAATGTATTCTCTAAACAGTAAGAGATTGCAGAGTTTGGAGATGCAGATGGGTCTGGGGGTCCAACTGAATGATCATAAATACTAATATACAGATACAATAAGTAGGTTAAATAGGATAGGCTTTTATTCACTAAACTTTATATGGGCAACATGTGACATGATTGAACCATATTACACCAGGAAGGGATCCTTGACAAGATAAATATGGAAAGAATATTTCCTCTTATGTGTGAATCTAAAACTCGGGCCTCATACCTGTTTAAAACAGAGACAAGCACAGGGGGTTGTGAGTTTTCTGAAAAGGTAGTGGAAGCAGTGTCTTTGAATGTGTTTTAGGCAGAGATAGATTCTTGGTAAGCAGGTGGCTTGAAAGTTGTCAGTATTTAGTAGGCATGCGGATTTAAGGTTATATTCAAATCAAGCATGACCTTATTAAATGGTGGAGCAAACTAATGGTGCTGAAAGGCCAACTCCTGCTCCATTCCTGTTTATTTGGGATGGTACATACTTTGCACTACAAGCCCGTGAGGCTGACAAATTAGTTCTAGTACTTTGGCAAGTGGCAGGATGCTCTTTAAAGATCTTTGTGTGCCTTTCTGCATTGGCTGATCTTGCACCATATACAAGGACAACTTATCTACATTGCCTTCCAGTTTCCCTGGACACAACAGTTCTGTCTGAGCTTGCTGATGTATCTCTAAGGAAGATATGTAGTTCTGTAGTGCATGTTTGGTACTTTTCAAATGCACAGGGACCCACAAATGTAAAAACAACATGCTTCATTGTGACTGTTACACTGCTTTTCCATTTTTTTCTATTAAATGTGGCAAAAATCAAACACCAAATGCATTGGTAGTACAAGCCCCTGGAAGGTTGTGTGTTCATGAACTCAGTTATGTGGCGACTGGCCTGATCTGTTGGTTTGCACACATCAACTGTCAGTTTCTTTATTCCAACATCACCCCTTTTTCAATGGTCTTGGTAGAGATTACTGTGCAAAATCAACATCTGCTGACAAGAGGAAAGACACCAAGGAAAGAATGATTCGGAGATGCCGGTGTTGGACTGGGGTGTACAAAGTTAAAAATCACACAACACCAGGTTATAGTCCAACAGGTTTAATTGGAAGCACACTAGCTTTCGGAGCAACGCACAATCACCTGATGAAGGACCGTCGCTCTGAAAGCTAGTGTGCTTCCAATTAAACCTGTTGGACTATAACCTGGTGTTGTGTGATTTTTAACAAGGAAAGAATGTGATTGTGGGGTGTACAGAAATGAAACTGTGCAGGTTATAGGGTCATACAGCATGGAACCAGGCACTTCAGCCCATTTCATCCATGCCATTTCATTAGGAAGAAAAACAACCCAGATGTAAAGGCCATGAGACAGAAGGAGTGAAAGATGAAAGGCTTCCTTCAAGATTCTGATTGGGATTGAATTTCATATTTTATTTCTCAATCAGATGCAGGCACACATTTACTCTCCAACATAATATCTATTGCTCAATTGTCTTGCATGGTGGGTGGTGATTGTCAGCATTCAAAAAGTATCTCATTTGCTGCATAAAATGATAGGACAATTTGCAGCATGAGTGAAGATGTTTGGGCAGTTCCCCCTTGTCAATTATGCAAGGGAAACCGCCATCAGTGACTGCAATTGATCGTATACACAGAGTATGTATGTGGCAGTCTTGGCAATTTCATGAAGGAATCAGCATTAGAGTCATAGAGTCAAAGAGATGTAAGGTCTTGCCTCTGAGGGTGGAGTGTCATCATGTTCTGGCTGAGATTCAGCGATTTCCAATCGTGGGAAGGGCTCCAAATGGGGATGGGAGCGAATGGGACTGCACATACCGACTTCCAGGCCGAGTAGCTCAGCCGGATTAGATCCGGCTGTTCTGCTGACAGTCTTGCCTTCAAGGGCCGAATGTCCTCCGTGTTCTGGCCGAGTATTGTTTTAATTGGAAAAAGATGCTGTACTTTCAGTCACAAATTCTTTCCCCTATAGATAGTCCAGACTCTTTGAAGCAGATTCTGTCGACTCTTTCCTGTAGTGTGCGACTTAAATAGAGTTTGATGTTTTTGATTTGTTTGGTTTTCTTTACAATGAGTAACTAAATGTCACGCTAAAGACTCTACTTGCTGTGAATCCTGCCATAAGACCAACTCATTGGTGGCTATGCTAGTGTTAATAGACATGCTGGGATAAATGCTATGACTGAAGTTGAAGTCTCACTGCAAGAAGGGCTTAAAATGGGAAGGGGGACCAATACAGACAGGACTGGTAGTGGCCAATTCACTGGCCGCTGAGGCTGCTATTTGTATCAAGAATGGTGACACAGCCCCCAAGAGGTGCCAATCCAAGCTTGGAAGCTCAGTAACCTCAACAGTGCCACCTTGAATAGTGGCCCATGCTGGAAGTGCAGAAGTGAGATGGGAGATGGAAATGAGGCCTTCAAGCCAAGCTGGTAGGGTCTGGGACATCAAAATCTGTCAGTCAGGCCCCAGTGATGAAAGCATCTGCTGTGAGCTGGTGGCTTTGTGGTGTTGTTTCTATGGATAGGAGGAAAAGGTGGGGAGAGGAGTGGGAGGATGCCTCTGCAGTAAGGGCGGCACTCTGGGCCATAATGTGTCCAAAAATGGGCTAGTCCTCTGAAGTCAACAGAGAGGAGACCAGCATAGGGGGGGCTAGATGGTTTCCCCCGGCTTGCACGAGGCTGCCCTGCTATTCCCAGAGGCAGCTTTCCCATCACTAGGAACATGGAAAAGCAGCAGAAAGACGAAGAGCAGTCACATCCTCCCACCTTCCAGCACCATTTTGCAGCCTTCCTGCCTCCTAGCCTGTCCCCAAGAGCATGGTAAAATTTCAGCCTCTAAAGTTCTACTGTTGTGAGTATTGAGAGAAATACTGAAAAATAGCCCTGATAAATCAAAGTGTCCGAGTGAAAAGGAGCAGCTGGGACTGCAGGAGCAGCAATCTGCTGGGCAATGCTCTTTTAGCTGCTGAGTCCAGGATGTGAACCTCAAAGGACCTGGAGGCAGACAGTTGGGTAGCTTAGCATCAACACATTAAAGCATAAAACATATTAAAATATTCCTTTGAAAGTGTGCCAAGCAGCCTGTACAATTTAAACATCCCGCAGAGGACTCCACAACTTGCATCTGTTGTACTATTTGATTATCTTAACTAAGCTGCAGATTACTGAGGGAATTATAGCCATCTGAGGGACCAAAGAGCAGAGATCCCTCTCGAAAGGTCCAAAGATAAAACATCTAGCTTTCTTAATAAGCTTTAAGACTAGGGTTCTACAGATCCTGTGCTCAAATTTCTTTTCCGCTGATACCATGTTGAGGCATCTTCAAACCTCTTCTGAACTGTCTTGAACAAATTTAAATGCTTCCTTAAATAAGTGAACCAAAACTTCGAGATGTGCTCTCTTCAATGCCCTGTATAATCGAAGCATATTAACCCTTTTTATGTTCAATTCCCCTCATAATAAATTAGCCTTCTTGAATACTTGCTGTACCTGCTTGCAAATGTTTTGTATTCATGTACTAGAACACTTCATTCTCTCTATATTCAGAAGTCTGTAGTCATTCTCCATTTTAGCAATACTTTATTTTAATTCCCCCTGTCAAATTTTGGATTTTCCCACAATACTCCATTTGCCAAATGTTTGCCTACTCACTCAATATAATATCTTGGCCTGCAACCTCACAATTTACATGAAAGAAAGGTTTTTATTTGTCATAGAGTCATAGAATCATAGAGATGTACAGTACGGAAACAGACCCTTCGGTCCAACTTGTCCATGCCGACCAGATAGTCTAACCTAATCTAGTCCATTTGCCAGCACTAGGCCCATATCCCTCTATGCCCTTCCTATTCAAATACCCATCCCGATGCCTTTTAAATGCTGTAACTGTACCAGTCTCTACCACTTCCTCTGGCAGCTCATTCCATACATTTACCACCCTCTGTGTGAAAAGGTTGCACCTTAGGTCTCTTTTATATCTTTCTCCTCTCACCCTAAACCTATGCCCTCTAGTTCTGGACTCAGGGAAAAAACCTTGTCTATTTATCCTATCCATGCCCCTCATGATTTTATAAACCTCTATAAGGTCACCCCTCAGCCTCTGATGCTCCAGGGAAAACAGCCCCAGCCTGTTCAGCCTCTCCCAAACCTTCCAATCCTGGCAACGTCCTTGTAAATCTTTTCTGAACTCTTTCAAGTTTCTATCCTGGTTGATATCTCTTTGGGGCATAGTCATAAAATTAAGAACTCTTCGACAGAACACTCTCTAGCCCCTTTAAGTTTAAAGAGATATCACAAAATAAAATGTGTTCTTCCACACAGGTCAGAACACTTCAAACTGATCTGGAAAGACAAAGGAGGAAAACATGAGAATAACAGAATTAATCAATAACACCTTTGCAGCACCGCTGGAAAGCTAGTTGAGAGCTCAAAGACAGAACTCATTTGGTTAGAATTATGGAAGACAAAAAGTGGTACTGTGCTACTGGGTGGAAAAATATACTGCCAAATAATAGATAAGAAGATAAAGGAGCAAATAAAGAATTTTTACAGCAGCGATAACAGAGAACTTCAATTATCACAATGTAATCTGGGGGAGAAAGCAAAGGGCGAAGAATGAGAGGGCTCATTGAAATGTGCAGAAAAGAATGATTCTGATCAGTGTGCTTTAAGACCAGAGAACGTTGGATCTGCTGCTGAAGAACAGAGTGTGACAAGTGATAATTACCATATTACGCTTATACTTCTTATGGAAAAGAAACAAATCAAAATAAAACTGCATCAATGGATTCAGGATGATCTCAGTGAGTTGTAACAGAATCTGGTCCAGCAGGAATGGAATTACGACTGGTGTCTTACAGCAGTGCAAGCCTTCAAAGAGGATATAACTTGCTTGTCAACTAGGCATGTTCCTGATGAAGGGCTTGTACCTGAAACGTCGATTCCCCTGCTCTTCGGATGCTGCCTTAACCAGCTGTGCTTTTCCAGCATCACACTCTCGACTCTGATCTCCAGCATCTGCTGTCCTCACCTTCTACTCCTTGATGTTCCTGTGAGCGGAAAGGAAGGACATAAAAAAACTCAAACAAGTTAAATGTTACGATAAAACTCAGACTCTTAAATCAGAAAGAACCAAGCTGAATAAAGGGTCAGGGGAGAACTGTAAAAGGAAGTAGTCTGGGAGCTCTGATTTATGGGTCATTGGTACTATTAGTCAGGAAAATGCAATCTGTGTTGTGAACTTTGTATGGATTGCTCTGTCCATCCCATGTGTAGCTGTCCATCCTAGTAAATCACCTCTGAACCCTTTCCAAAGCTTCCACATCCTTCCTATAATGCGACGACCAGAACTGTATGCAGTGCTCAAAATGCAGCAGCACCAGAGTTTTGTACAGCTGCAACATGACCCCATGTCTCCGAAACTCAATCTCTCTATCAATAAAGGCTAACACACCGTACACCTTCTTAACAACCCTATCAATCTGAGTGGCAGCTTTCAGAGATCTATACACATGGACACCTAGGTCTCTCTGCTCAACCACAATGACCAAGAATCTTATCATTAGCCCAGTACTCTGTAGTCCTGTTACTCCTTCCAAAGTGAATCACCTCACTCTTTTCTACATTAAACTCCATTTGCCACCTCTCAGCCCAGCTCTGCAGCTTATCTGTGTCCCTCTGTAACATGCAACATCTTTCAGCACTGTCCACAGCTCCACTGACCTTAGTGTCATCTGCAAATTTATTAACCCATCCTTCCACACCCTCATCCAGGTCATTTATAAAAATGATGAACAACAGTGGCCCCCAAACAGACTCTTGTAGTACACCACTAGTAACTGAACTCCAGGATGAACATTTCCCATCCACCACCACCCTCTGTCTTCTTTCAGCTAGCCAATTTCTAATCCAACCTGTGAAATCACCCTCAATCCCATGCATTTTGTGCAATAGCTTGCCATGGGGAACTTATCAAACGCTTTACTGAAATCCATGTACACCACATCAATCGTTTTACCCTCATCCACCTGTTTGGTCAACTTCTCAAAGAACTCAATAAGGTTTGTGAGGTACAACCTACCTGTGCTGACTATCCTGAATCAAATTATTCCTTTCTAGATTATTATAAATCCTATCTCTTAAAATCCTTTCCAATGCTTTACCCACAACCAAAGTAAGGCTCGCTGGTCTATAATTACCAGGGTTGTCTCTACTCTCCTTGAAAAAAGGGACAACATCTACTATCCTTCAGTCTTCAGGCACTATTCTGGTAGACAATGACGACATAAAGATCAAAGCCAAAGACTGTGCAATCTCCTTCCTAGCTTCCTGGAGAATCCTAAAATAAATATCCAGAATAGATAATCTTAACAAGTAAGAAAAGTTCCAAGGGATTGACACAATATCTGTGGTCAACAGAAACGATGAAACATAACATCAAATCAAAAATAAAGCATTTAATTGTGCAAAGACAGGTGGCATATCAGAAGATTGGACAGAATGTAAAAGTTAGCAAAGAAAGACAAGAAATTAAAAATGAAAGGTGGGTATGTTGGAAGAAATATATAAACAGGTAGAAAAAGTTACGATCAATACAAGTCATTCTGCTATAATGTGCGGTTCATCAACGTAAACTGGCTATAATGTGATTGACAAATTGTGGACATTGTTTGGATAAAGCAGATTTTCTACTGAATGGCGTATGATTAGATTAGATTCCCTACAGTGTGGAAACAGGCCCTTTGGCCCAACAAGTCCACACTGACCCTCCGAAGAGCAACCCACCCAGACCCATTCCACTACATTCACCCCTGACTAATGCACCTAACACTACGGGCAATTTAGAATAGCAAATTCACCTGACCTGCACATCTTTAGACTGTGGGAGGAAACCAGAGCACCCGGAGGAAACCCACGCAGACACGGGGAGAATGTGCAAACTCCACACAGACAGTTGTCCAAGGTGGGAATTGAACCAGGGTCTCTGGCGCTGTGAGGCAGCAGTGCTAACCACTGAGCCACCGATGATTTACTATTAGCGATCTTCTGCAGTACGATTTTCATTAGCGGTTTTCCATAGCACAATTTTCTATAGCGCGAGGTTGTAGAGGAACACCACTGTCGCATTAAAGCAGAAGACCTGTGTTTTAAAAAAAATGAAATAATCAAGTGAGAATTGGCCTTATATAAAGTGAATGTGGAGAATTGATCATGGAAGATAAAGAGATGGAAGATGAAATGAACAGGCAATTTGCATCAGTCTTCAGTGTACGGGAGACAACTATAAATCCGGAAAATGAATGGATGGAGAAACTCAAGAAAATGACAATTACAGAAGTAATATGAAGTAAATTGTTGCAGCTACAAGCTGACAAGAGTTTTTGTCCTATGAATGTAATCCCAGGGTCTTCAAGAAGTAGCTTGTGAGATTGTTGGTACGTTAGTTTTAATTCTCTAAAAATATCCTTAGATCTGGTGAATGTCCCACTGGATTAGAAGATAAGAAATGTAACTCCTTAATTCAAAACAGGAGGGAAATAAAATGCAGAAAACTACAAATTAGCTTAACAATTGTCATGGGGAAAATATTAAAAGCTATTATGAAAAAAGTTATCACAGGGCACATGGATATGGTCAAGAAAATCAGGCAGAGTCGACATGGTTTTGTGAAAGGGAATTGATATTTAATCAATCTGTTGGTATTCTTTGATGAAGTAACATGTGCCATGGATGAAGGAAAACTAATGGATGTACAATATTTAGGCTCCCAGAAGTGCTCTGATAAAGTGTGGACATCACTGACATGCTCCAGGGATCAGTGCCAGGATCTCAAATTCTTACAACTTTTATTTGTACTTGATATTGATAAGTTATGTGTGTGGGAAAAAGTCTGGCAAATGGAGCATAATGTGGGAAAATGTGAAAGTATCCATTTTGAAAGAAAGAATAATAAAAGGCATGCTATTTAAATGGTGAGAGATTACAGAGCTCTGAGATGCAGAGGGGTCTGGATGACCAAGTGCATGAGTGGCAAAAGACTGATATACAGATACAGCAAGTAATTAGGAAATCTATCTGTTTACTGTAGGACAGGGCATTGGAGCGTTATCTACTGTATTTATTAGCTTATTTAAACAGGGATGTAAATGTGTTTGAACCAGTAGAGTGAATGTTAATTAGATTGATGTCTGGAATGGGTGGGTTGTCATCAGAGGAAAGGTTAGACAGGATAGACTTGTTTCTGATGCTGAGGGAAGGTTTCCTCTTACGGGAGAATCTCGATCTGGGAGACTGTTTCACAATAAGTCATTGCCCATTGCCCAGAGATAAGGCAAGTAGTTTTTGCAGAGTATCATGGGTTACAGGAACTTTCTTCTTGAAAAGGTGGTGGGCGCAGAGTCTTTTTAAAGCAGAGCTGGATAGATTCCTGGTAAGTAGGGGAACAAAGTGAAGGCAGGAATGTGAATTTGAGGATGCTATCAGGTCAGCCACAATGCTATTAAATAAGGGAGCAGTTTTAGGGGCTAATTGCCTTATTCTTGCTGTTTGTTCATATATAACATAAAAAAAAATCAAAGGTCTTTTATAAAGATATGATAAAATGAAAGTGAAGTATAGAATCAATTTTGAATTAAAATACTTTGCAAAAACACTGCCAAATTACATTTCACATTAAAACTGCAGCTTACAGCAGTTTGCATGCAAGTGTGAGTGAAGACTAAAGAATGAAATAGGTATATGCGTTCCTCCACACTAAACAGGTGTCCTGACAACAGTGACTGTTGAATAGTTGCTTCACGCAGGCATCAGTCATTCGTTGGAAATGTGCTGAAACCTCATATGTTTGATGATGTCTACACTACAAAAGCCATGACTATGCCATAGGTAAGAGTGTGGTGCTGGAAAAGCACAGCAGGTCAGGCAGCATTCGAGGAGCAGGAGAATCGACGTTTCGGGAGATGAGGAAACTGTTGAAATCCACATTCATCCCATGTGGTTGCAGGGTCCCAAGGCAGAATATGAGGTGTTTCAATACAGTTCAGAAGTGACTTGGATTTGATTGATAGGAATGAAGGTGATGCATCTATTGTACCAGTGCTTTTTTTTGAATGAATATTCTGTGAAAACTGTTGTTACCTAACATGTGGGCATTCCTGGCTGGGCCAGCATTTATTTCCCAACCATATTTGCCCTTGAGAAGGTGATGGTGAGCTGTCTCCTTGAACTGCTGCAGTCTATTTGATGTAGGTACTCCCACAATACTGATGGGGAGGGAGTTCAAAGATATTGACTGAAAGGTAATGTATTTCCACGTCAGAATAGTGAGTAGCTTTGGGGATTACTGACAGGTGGTGGTGTTCCTATGTCCTTCTGGATGGTAGTGGTCATGGATTTGAAAATGATGTGTAAGGAACCTTCATGAATTTTTGCAATGAAACTTGTAGATGGTATGCATTGCTGCTGCTGAGTGTCAGTGGTGGAGGGAGTAGATGGTTGTGGATTTGGTGCCAATCAAGCAGGTTGCTTTGTCTTAGCTGGTGTTGAGCTTCTTGAGTGTTAATGAGTTGCACTCATCTCAATAAGTGGGGAGTATTCCATTATGCTCCAGTTTTTCACTTTGTATATAGTGGACAGGTTTTGAGGAGTCACTTGGTGAGTTACATATTGCAGGACTCCTAGCTCCTGACCTGCTCTTGTAATTACTTGCCATGTTCAGTTTCTTGTCAGTGACAAACCCCAGAATATTGATAGTTGGTAATGATATTGAATGTTAATTGGTGATGGTGATGGCCCTTGTATGGCATTTAAGTAGCATGCCTCACAGTGCCAGGGACCTGGGTTTGATTCCAGCCTCGGGCGACTGTTTGCGTGGAGTTTGCACATTTTCCCAGTGCCTGCGTGGATTTCCTCTGGGCGCTCTGGTTTCCTCCCACAATCCAAAGGTGTGCATTTTTCGTGAATTGGCCATGCTAAATTTCCCATAGTGTTCATGGATGTGTAGGTTAGATGCATTAGTCAGGGGTAAATATATGGTAGGAAAATAGGTCTGGGTGGGTTACTCTTTGGAGGATCGGTGTGGACATGTTGGGCTGAAGGCTTTCACTGTAGGGATTCTATGATTCCATGATTGTCAGCCCAAGCCTAGGTATTGTCCAGGTCTTACTGCATTTGGGCATGGACAGGTTCAATATGTCAGGAGATGAATATTGTTCAAACATCAGTGAACATTTCTATTTATGGCCTTATGATGGAGGAAAAGCCATTGTTGAAGCAGCTAAAGATGGCTGGGCCGAGAAAACTATCCTGAGGAACACCTGCAGTGATGTCCTGGAAGTGTGTCTGATTGACTTGCATCAACCACAACCATCTTCCTTTGTGCCAACACACTGATTCCTCAAAACCTGTCCACTGTATACAAGGCACAGGTCAGGAGCATGATATAACTCAATCAGAAGAGAATTTTCCTTGGCTACCGTTGATAATCGGAAGGTAGGAACATAAGGGGAGCAGTAGGCCATTCAGCCTCTTGAGCCTGTTCTGCCATTCAGTGAGATAATGAATGATCTCTGGCCTAATTCCATATACTTGCCTTTGACCCATATCCCTTAATATCTTTGCTTAACAAAAAGATTATTGATCTTGGATTAAAATTAACAATTGATCTTGCATCAACTGTAATTTGTGGAAGAAGTTCCAAACATTCACTGTCCTTTGGATGGAGCTTCCTACCATCTCTCCTGAACAGTCTGGGCCTACCTTTTAGACTATGACCTCTAGTTATAGAATCCTTAACCAATGGCAATTGTTAATCTTTGTCTACCATTCTTTTCCTGTTAATATCTTAAAGATATCAATCAGCTCACCTTTAACCTCCAAAATATGGAGAAATAAGGCTTGATTGGTATAATCTTTCCTCATAACCTAACCTCTGAAGTTTAGGTATCATTCTCATATACACACATTGTACTCCCTCCAAGGCCAATATAACCTTCCTGAGGTGTGGCTTTCAGATCTGCTCACAGTAATTCGAGCGGTGTCTAAGTAGGGTTTTGTATAACTGCACCTTATGTTCTGTTCCTTTATACTCCAGTCTTCCAGGTATAAAGGACAGCATTCCATTAGCTTGCTTGATTACTTTCTGTACCCATTCGTGGCATCTTAAAGATCTGTGCCCCTGAACCCACAAGTCTCTCTGGACAGCCACTGTATATGATTTTGTACCATCTAATTTTGCTAGGACTCCTTAATACCGAGCTCAGTCAAATGTGGCTTTGATGTCAAGTGCAGTCACTCTCATCTCACTACTGGAGTTCAGGTCTTTTACTCATGTTTGACCAAAGGTGTAATGAGGCAAAGAACTGAATGACCCAGGCACAACCCAACCGAACAAGTTATTGATAAGCAAATGCTGCTTAATAACACTGTTAATAACCTCTCGGTCACTTTGCTGATGATTGAGAGTAGACAGATGGGATGTAGTATTTGGCTGGGTAGGATTTCTCCTGGTTTTTGTGTACAGGACATGGCTGGTCAGTTTTCCACAGCCACTGCCTGTACTAAAACAGCTTGGCTGTGGTTACTGCAAGGCATGGAGCACCGGTTTTCAGTACTAATGTGAGAATGTTACCAGGGTCCAAACCTATAACCCAAACATTTCTTAAAATAATGTCTCTGTTTAAATCATAACAAACTGTTTTCATGTTGTTAAGGTTCCCTCCCAAATTATGATAAGTTTAATTAACCAGGGCCCTAAGATAAATTGTATTGCTGCAGAAACTCCTGCATGTAACACTCCAACATGACTGATTGTATTATGTGTCAAAGTTCATTCTTCACTGACATGTGGTTAGGTTTTTGAAGCAAATATTTAGGCAAATGCCAGATACAAAGTATTGACATTAAACATAGTTCCTGAGGAAAATGCAGATTGTGTTCCTTGTAATTTACCAGAATCTTCTTACTTTTCAGACCTTCAAATTACTTGCACTGGAAAATATACAAATGACATTCACATTGGGAAGGAGGGAAGGGAAAAAGAGTGGAGTTGTTGAAATTTGAGCCAGAACCCAGCTGTGGCACAGTGTTGTCTAGGAATTAGGAATTGATCTTCAAACTGAGGGGGCCAATGGGTAACTTTTCCTTACTCTACATGGAGGGATCTCCCAAGCTTTCCTTTGGGAATTTCTCCTTGGAAGCACTTGTAAAGCTTCATCATGCCCCATGAGCATTGAAATTTGGCATTATCCTCCAATGGGCCTCTAACTATATTTATTTGTTTAGGGGATGTGGGCCTCACTGGCTAGGCCAGCATTTATTTTCCACCCCAATTAGCCTTGCAAATCTGCCTTCTTGAACCACTGCCATCCTTGGAATGTAGGTGCACTGTGGTGGAGGAGATTCTAGCATTTTGACCCAAAAATACTGAAGGATGGTGATGTAGCTCCAAGTCATGATAGTCTGTGGCTTAGAAGGAAATTTGCAGGTTGCAGTGTTGCCATACATTTGTTGCCCATGCCTTCTGTGGTAGTAGAGGTTACAGATTCTGCTAAATGCTCTAAATTTTAATGATCTAATCCAATAGCAGTGAGGGCTAGATGAATTTGGAAAGCAATATATTATTTTTGGACAATTTGATTTTTTTGAGAACTTTGTGTTGCCTTTGGGAAACATGGTGTATTTTGAAGATAGAGTCATAGTCATAGAGATGTACAGCACAAAAACAGACCTTTCGGTCCAACTCATCCAAAAATTTCTGGCTGTCCACTGCACTTCTTGAATTTATTAATTCCTATAATTTGGGACAGCCCTTCCCAGTATATGTTAGTGACGCGTAGATAGCTATCCATCCAAGATTAAACATTACTTTAAATTAGGAGGTACATTAAGATGCATGAATAGGAGGAAGAAGTAACAAAGGACCCTTGACAAGGCGAGTGGGAGAAACTGTAGCAAATAGAGCTCATTGTGTGTGAAATCAGTCACTTTGGATCTAAGAATGACAAATCAAATTATTTTTCTAATGTTGAAAACTAGGAGCAGTGTAATAGCTCCTACACAGTCAGAATGCACAAATTTCAATATAGTCATAAGTGGTGAGATTCAAGTAACATCTACTCTGACAGAACAGACCATGAGTGATGCAATCAAATCAGTTGATGTTGAAAACATTCTCAAGGTTAATCGATTGTACTTTGGCAAAGGACAACTGTCAAAGATGAGCAAATTCAAGAGTTGCAAAAGAACGTTATTGCTGAGATGGCATGACTATATTAAAGAAGTATGTAAGAAAATGTATTTGTTTTGATCATACAAAGGCAAGTTTGATACATCACAATATATCAATTCAAACAAAGCCGAATACCAGAAGTATTGCTCTAAGATATCATATCTATGCTACATCAGAGACAAATGAACATTTAAAACACAAATGGCTAACTTTTGAATCTGTGACCAGGGAAGAATCAGGATATGACTTGTGAACACATTTCAAAAATATCAACCCAAGCAGCAAAAGGAGCCCCTATAACCACATCTGTTTGTCTACTCCTTGGACAGGAAGGTTACATTCTTGTTACACATTACTTCTCTAATTTTCTCATTGTTCAATGGCTTAACAACACTAGTTTGACCGTCACTGATACAATCATTGCTATTTTAAGAGTCTGGGTTCAGATATTGTAGGTGAACAACAATTTACTGGCAAATCATTTTGAGACGTGTACAAAATGGGGATTGACCGGTATCATATCACTGCATGATCCATATTCAAAAGGCCTAGCAGAAGAGAAGGGACATGCTATTAAATCGATAAACGAGAAGGAATCCGGATGCTTTGAACACTGGCATCAACCAATACCTTCTTGCCTGGTGTTTTTTGTGGCAATGCAGTCTTCACAATTTCTTAATAAAATTTTTGAAAACATATTTGAATTTCAATATATCGTTTTTGCAAAAGTCTAATTAAAAGCAAATTGTGTCACAACGAACATTCAACACAGTTCATTAGAGAAGTGAAAGCAATGATGAACCCCATTACAACACAGCTGTAAATTGTTCAATTGGTTTGAATTAACAGCTCCCTGCTGGAATGGATATAAACCATTCCAAATCACCATAGATATTCATGAATATTTCTCAGTGAGCATTTGTTTTAGCTTATATAGTTCCTTATCTGCTTTGAAGTGATCATCATTAAAGGAGCAGTAACTCACGATTAAATGCCGAATTTGATGTTCTGGGCCTTTTAAACCTAAAGTAGTTATTTGAAAGTAAATTTATTTGACTGACCTTTTCACTTGACATTGTCAGAATGGATTCTGGATTAGTGGTGCTGGAAGAGCACAGCAGTTCAGGCAGCATCCAAGGAGCTTTGAAATCGATGTTTCGGGCAAAAGCCCTTCATCAGGATTGTCAGAATGACCTAATGAGGATCAGAACTGTAGTTGACAAGTTAACAGATCATGTATTTGTCTAGCATTGATATACATATCCCTATGAGGGCACAGCATCTTTGTTTCTTTTTCCTGCCAGTGCCTCTCACCTTGCTTAAGCCTGACTACAAGGCAGGAAGACAATTCACATTGAACCTTTGGTTAGTCACAAAATGAAATGTGAGAAGAATTCTCCCAGATTTCTTTGTTTCTTCCTCTGGACAATCTCTTGATCAAGCATAGTAAAGTTAGAAGACAAAAAATTTCTGTAGTATCAGAAACCTGAATCTCTAAGCTGGAATATCAAGCCAGCAGTACCATTGCACTCTTAGTTTTGTGAATTTGTTTCTCATAGCTATTCCCAGTCAGCTGAGACTTCTAACACAAGAGCTGAATTTTCCAAGCTCTTAAACAATGTTGACAACAATGCCCCATTTGGAAAATACAGCAAAACAAGAAAAATGAGATTCCTAATGTCAGGAAAAGAAGTGCAAGGTTTAAATGGCGAGATGAGAATCTCACTAGTGAGTGGTGAGAGGCCTATTTGCATGTATTTAAGTCTCATTAATCCCTAATCTTGCTGCATTTCTATGCAATTTCCAATTTTCCCAAGTGATGTAGAGAAACTAGATGGTGAAAATTCCCAGCATGAACGTCAGACTGATTACACAGCGGCTGCTATAGACTTTCACTTTGGACAGCAGTGCCCAAAGTCTTTGAGCACACTCTCAGGACAGTAACAATATGTATGCCCCATTCACAGCAGTAGGCATTGGACATACTCTATCATCATGGTACATGTCCAACCCACTTAGAATATGGTTCTCTACTTTAATGCTTGGAGTACTGGTATCTTGGTAAGACTGCTACCTGGTTATTTTGTCAGGGACAGTCATCCATCTCATGGATTGGAACAGGGTGTGCCTCGGGTTTCTTTGCTTGCTGTCTTTGCTTTTACTCACTTTGTGCCCATTTGGATGCTTCTAGCATTTCTGTCTTGCCTTACCTTTTTGCGTTTTTCCATCCCATTCAAAACTTCAAGTTTCTCAATACTTCTGCCTTGCCTTACTGTTTAGCGCAAATAGAAAATCAGGCAGATTATCAGGTCAGCATTTATCAGACAAAGGGACGGACATGTTGCTGTATGTTCTGCCTTATTATGAGCACACTGGAAATCAAGCCTTGATATTCCTGGAATAATCACAGAAATTAAAGATTTTATAAAGATATGCATAACCTTCAAATTTACCTGTCTTTTAGACTCAAATTGACGGAAAACTTGAACCAGGTTTCTATACTTTAACAAGAATGGTGATTTATTACAAATAGATAGCTTCCAACCAGAGATAAAAAAAAGAACCATTGACATGTCACTCTACCAGTTAAAACTAACCCATTGATAAAATTCCCCCTATGCACACACAAATAGACAGACACAAATATAAACATGGATATGATTGGATGGAGGGCAGATTCAGTTCAGTAGATCCCTATTCACAATGTGTTCCCTATGGTCCTTTTCCTTGTCAGGGCTTACTGTTCTTTGATTCTCCTTCTCTAGATCCTTGCAATTGTTGAAGGAAGTACATGTCGGTTGGTTCACACTTATAAAGTCTGTGACATAATGGTCAAGAGCCACAACTTACAATAACTGCTGGGAGAAAAAAGGCAGAAGGTTTTCGGGTTTAAAATTGGGTGGACGGTGACTCAGTGGTTAGAACTGCTGCCTCCCAGCGCCTGGGACCCTGGTTCAATTTCAGCCTCCAGCAACTGTCCATGTGGAGTTTGCTCATACTCCCAGTGTCTGCGTGGATTTCCTCCCACAATACAAAGATGGGCAGGTTGGGTGAATTGGCCTTGCTAAATTGCCCACAGTGTTCTGTGATGTGTAGGTTGGGGGTCAAAGTAGACTAGTGGGGCATGAGTTTGGGTGGGATACTCTTCAGAGGTCAGTATGGACTTGTCAGGCTGAACGGCCTGTTTCCACACTGTAGGGGTTCTAAAAAAGCTGGTTGTTAGTCCACAGACTTGTTGCTGGCTGAAGCTTCATTTTCACAGCCCCCAGCTCCAACTTATCTATAATGGGGTTTCCACTATTTCTTGAACAAGTAGCTCTGAAAATGGTTTGAAAAGGTGCAGTAATCCTTCAGCAATCAATGGATTTAAAACCAGTTCTTTTATAATTTCAGCGCATCAAAAATCTAAAGAGATTGATAAATTCTTGATGTCACAAGGAATTAAGGGCTACGGGGAGAATGCGGGTAAATGGAGTTGAAACGCCCATCAGCCATGATTGAATGGTGGAGTGGACTCGATGGGCCGAATGGCCTTACTTCCACTCCTATGTCTTATGGTCTTATGGTCTTAATTAAAAAGATAGTGTCTTTAATTATCTGTCACTATCCAATGTTAACATCACACTAGCATACGCCAATAGCTTCCATGTCATGCACTGCACATGTTTTCGCCAAATGGCTCAAGTCTAAGAGGAGTAATCCTTGGCCACATCAAGGGAACTGCCATCAGTCAATTAGTATCATCGCAATCAGTCAGGGCATTATCCAATTTCAGTCCAGAGGCATGTTCAGTATCACTACAGTCTGGACAGTATGTTCACTGCAACCAATGTGTGGATTTACAGTGTGTCAGTCAGGAAGCTATGCAGAGATTAGTCAGCAGTTTGGTCAGCCATCAGACAGGGCTGCCTGTCCAGTTCAGTTAAAGAGATTGTCCACAGTCAATCCTGAGGTGCCTGCTCAAGTGAGGTTATCGATGTCAGTTGTTGGAAATGCAGAGGAGACAATAATTGTGAAAGCAGCTCAATAGCTAAGGGTGGGCAATGATAGTATATTGGATACAATGGGAGAGGGACTGATATGACGCTGACTTTGAAAAGATTCAGTGCAGCAGGATGCAGGGCATGGCTACAGTGTAGGACTGGGGCTTGGGGTTCAGGGATAATAGTTGGATGGGATTGTATGGAAACTCAAAACTGATGGGTCAACAAGGAAAGAAAGGAAGATGGAGGTTTGGGAGGGGCCCCAGATTACCAGGCTGAGCTTGTAATAAAGACTCTGAACCATGCCTTGAGTTCCCTTCCACACTCATCCAATTACTAATGCGTCATGGCAATGAAAAATGGCTCTGACCACACCTAAACTGTATGGTGTAAATGTTTTTTTGCGATTTGTGCTTGTGGGCTTCACTTGTGAGTGATGTGAGGTCCTTCAAGGGACAATTGCGTTATTCAGGCACTTTCACAGTGCAGGCTGAAGAAATCTGTAATCATTGTGCACTCAGTGTGAAACGCATACAGTCTTGCAATCACAAGCAGTCTTGACCATGCAGCTTAATCATAGTCATCTGTCTGAAGCAGAAAGTAATCACAGCTGACCTTAAGAATGGCACCAGTAGGACACTATCACAGAGACAATCCAAGGTCTCATTGGCTGCACAAGGGCACAAAGCTGATTGCATTTCAACTTAAAATGTAAGAATTTGCCAACTTGTTATTAAATGCAATACTGACTTCCTTGTGTGATGTGAGTAAGGTGAGGGTGAGCGGTAAGGTTTGATTAATCCTGCCACACTTACAATCTCCTACTGTATTCGTGCAACATGCCTTGTGCTACATGCATTGGAATAATCCACAATGTCACAAGGCCATGTAGAGGCATTCTATGGAGGACCGTGTTATGTATGGGTAATATGAATGCTCACTGCTCACATTATGAAGAATTTCCTGTTTTATGTATTCCTCATACAGGTTCATGGGAACTAGGTCCAGTGGGTCTACCTGCAATCGGGGATCATTGCTGCTATGGCTGTAGACCCACAAACCTGTAGAGAAACTGAACGGGTTTAGATGCATCTGCAAGCCCAGGACCCCGGTGACTTCCAGCAGCTGCCAAACAGTCTCCAAATGAAGACATTGCAGCTGAAGTTCCCCTCAGCATGTGGAGGAGGTACATGAGGCCCAGAGTCTATCGCCCTTATTTCCTCCAGATGAATGAAGTTCATTGCTACCACAGACTGAGGATGGCCTCAGAAACTGTTACAGAATGGTGCTATTGCTGGACTGAGACTGGACTGAAGGGATGGATGGCCATCCTATCACAGTGACCACCAATCTGACAACTGTACTGAACCTTTATCTAACTGTGTGCTTCCAAGACTCCATTAGGGTCCTATGTGGAATCTCCCATACCCTAACCTACAAATGTATCAAGGCCATTACATTTGGTGTCAGACTGTACCTTTTCATCTTGTTTCCCTGCAGCCTAGGCAGTAGGTTTTTCCAAAGCTGCTGGCTTCCTCGAGTGCACTATATCTGTTCATGAACAGTACCATCTCATAATGCAACTGACCTGATCAACAGAAAATGTTTCTAATCCATCATTGTATAAGTCATCATCACATGATCATCGGTACCGAATCTTGAAAGTTGACACCATGATAAAGAGTGCTGCTGAGTCAGGCACAACGAGCCAGACCGGACTTTACTGATACCCGTGCCTGCAGATCTGAATAGGTGAAGTGATCATTCATTAAGTATAAATTTATTGTTGCTTAAAGGCAAAGGACCCCTCTTTGTTCCGAGAGGAAATGCATTTTTCTTTAGTTAGATTTTGACTTTACTATTGCTTCAATAAATGTTTTCAGCTATTTGAAGTCTGTTGTGGTTCTGTTCGCCGAGCTGGGAATTTGTGTTGCAGACGTTTCATCCCCTGTCCAGGTGACATCCTCAGTGCTTGGGAGCCCCCTGTGAAGCGCTTCCAGGTTGTTTCCTCCGGCATTTATAGTGGTTTGTCTCTGCCGCTTCCGGTTGTCAGTTTCAGCTGTCCGCTGCAGTGTCCAGTATATTGGGTCCAGGTCGATGTGTCTGTTGATAGAATCTGTGGATGAGTGCCATGCCTCTAGGAATTCCCTGGCTGTTCTCTGTTTGACTTGTCCTATAATAGTAGTGTTGTCCCAGTCGAACTCATGTTGCTTGTCATCCGTGTGTGTGGCTACTAAGGTC
>NC_057741.1:15659449-15712262 GCF_004010195.1 Chiloscyllium plagiosum | reverse complement strand
GTGTTGTGGCCCTTTTGAACAGTGTCTTGATGTAACTTCTTTTATGTGTGTTGAGGTGGTTGCTTTTGTAGTTCAGGACTTGCTCTGTGTGTAGCTTTCCTGTATACCTTTGCGGTGAATTCTCCGTTCGGTGTTTTCTGTACCATCACGTCTAGGAATGGGAGTTGGTTGTCCTTTTCTTTCTCTCTAGTGAATCGGATTCCTGTGAGTGTGGCGTTGATTATCCGGTGTGTGTTCTCTGTTTCTGTGTTTTTAATGATTACAAAGGTGTCATCTACATATCTGACCCAGAGTTTGGGTTGAATTTGCGGTAAGACTGTTTGTTCTAATCTTTGCATTACCGTTTCTGCTATGAGTCCAGAGATGGGTGAGCCCATGGGTGTGCCGTTGACTTGTTCATATATTTGGTTGTTGAATGTGAAGTGTGTTGTGAGGCACAGGTCCAGTAGTTTGAGTATGCAGCCCCCTAGACAGGGGATGAAAGGTCTGCAACACAAATTCCCAGCTCGGCCAGCAGAACCACAACAACGAGCACTGGAGCTACAAACCTTCTCACAATATTTGAAGTCTTTCCAGCATGTGATGCTCCAACATTAAACAACAACAAAATATTATATTACATTAGGGAAAGAGTAGCACTCCCTTCGACAGGGTGTGAACAATATATGCTGTTAAGGATAGATAGATTGTGAAGCTTGATTCTTGAGGCTGCAGTTACAATGATGGTTAATCAGAAGGTAATCATGTACACTAGGAAGGCTTAAACAAATGTGAGTTTGTACTTGAAATGAAGTGTTGCCCGTGCCATGTATGTGCCCTCAGAAACTTTTCTTTTTCTTTTCACTTCCACTACATGCACTTTAAGGGCTCTTCCTGGTTGGCAGAGTTTAGCCTGGTGTACAACTGAGCTTTAAAAATGGTGAGAGACATCTAGAAGGTCCTGTGCTGAAAGCATTGGTGCTTATGTCTACTGCTGGTGCACACGTGCCAGTGAGTGCGGTACCACAGAGGTTCAGAACATGCATAATGAAGTCAGCAAGGTAAAATTGTGGGTGAAAATTAGTTAGCGATCAAGGAGGGAAACTCATGAACGTCCCTTTAGCTGAGAGTTAATTTGGTAAAATTCACTGCAAAGTTATTTTAGGGATAAACGTCTGCTTATTCATACCAATGAGATATGTGAACTAAATGAGTTTTGTCTTTAACGTGCATTCACAGGAATTTTTTTTTAGTTTTTAATAAATTCCTGAATATATACATATCGTTGCTACTGAAGATGGAAGCTGGGAAATGGGATAATTTTGTGCTTCTAGGATCAGTGTGATAAATTCGGCTGATACAATGTAAAATCATTCTCTATTAGACAAACAATTGCCTGCTGTGAAAGATCTTCAGGATCCTGGGGCAAATGTGCAACGATGTAATGAAGCACCAAGTACAAGCAGAGTTCGAACATGCACTACTATATCAGACTACTCTAGACTAGAACTTTCATCTTGGTCAAAAGTTGCACAGCACCAGGTTACAGTCCAACAGGTTCATTTGAAATCACAAGCTTTCGGAACACTGCTCCTTCGACAGGTAACTCACTTCACCTGAATCACACTCTGAAAGCTTGTGATTTCAAATAAACCTGTTGAATTAGAACTGTGTGACTTCTGATCTTGTCCACCCCAGCCCAACACTGACACCTCCACATCTTTGATAGTCTTGACAGCACATGGACCTGAACATATATAGAAGATAAGATTTCTCTTGCCTAATATAACTATACAATTTAGTTCCAGTATGTCTATGGTTACCATACCCAATAGTATTTAATATTAATGTGAAATAAATAGCATTACTTTGAAATTTAAGCCTGCAGATAGTTGAAGACTTTGCCTTTTCTTTTGATTAGTTTGTAAACAAGCCAAACTCACAATATACCTTCAAGCTACAGGATAAAAAAAAGGCCTTTTTTACTTCACAATGCAAAAAACAGCAAAACACGCTCTGAATCATAATATGGTGAGGGATTTTGATGTAGATAAATTCTCTCTGAAAATGTTAACATTCCCAAAGATGATTTTCCTTTACTAAAAGAATGTTTAAAAAGATTCTTTTAAAAAAAAAATTGGTGGGTTTTTTTAAAGTATTGTCAATGTCGAGAAAATGCCTGTTCAACTTTTTCACTTCCATGTACTCAGAAATAATTCAAATTGAAACTGCTGTTAACATAATACTGAAGAGGTTGAAATCTCAGTGGACTCACCACACCTGAAGCAAGATCTGTATTCCAAGAGAGTTCTGATGATCAACACGTTGCCACTTCTGATCCAATGATTGCATTTACACAGAGTTCCCACTGTCAGACATACCTAGTTCTTTACTTCAAAGTTCTTGGATGCCCTGACTCCTGCCCTGAGGTCATGAAAGGTGTTGTATAAATAAATAGATACACAAGATGCCATTGCAGGTTCTTTACAGAAAATAAAGCACCCTCAGCAAATAAGAAAATATATATTTCACAAACTTCATCTGGGAATGTATATAATGAATAAAGTACATTGTCGGCCAAGTCAATTGTTTTGCTTTATTTCACAAAGTCATGTTGAAGGTGCTGAAACTCTGATATTGTAAGAGCTAAAGATTTATTAGAAAGGCTTGGAGATGAGATTGATCTGTCAGAGAAGGGACTAAATGCTCTCTCTCTGTTATGGGTCTGGTTTTAACAAGCGTGATTATACAACTAGTAATTTTCTCTCATCATGCAGGACTGGGTATCAGAAATTATATATGTCTTACGTGCAACTTTCTAATCATTTTAATTAATTGCCAGAAAACTGCTCTGTGCCTATCCAAATTCCTGATATGTACTCCTGCCGAGTAAGACTTTTCCATTGGGAGTATGAAATTGAAAAATTAAGTGTGTAATGTAATCATTCATTACATCTCAACTGTTCATTTGCCACTCAATTTATGTCTTTCTGCCAAGCTTTTAACTGCTGTTCTCTGAAATAGACTGAGCTGTTCAGTGTACTAAATATGGCCTTTGCTGCAAATGTGTCTGCTAACTCAGGGCTCAAGCTGACATTTCAGTCACTTTGTCTTTTTCATTGTCTAGCCACACTGTGTGTCGCTGGAGGGTCTTCTCTCAAGAGCAACTTATCTGTCAAAGAACAGGAAAGGTAGCTGTTGTATTTGGGTCTGGGAGGGTCTGAAAGTGCTAATACTTGATTGAGCTCACTGTGATGATGTCATGAGGAATTGGTAGGGAAGCAAAATAAGATCCTGTGGGAGGCAAACAAAAGACCAAATCTGTCCAACATTCTTTCTAGCAATGTAGAGCCTACTCTTATAACTTGTAACTAGCTGTAAGGGCTCAGTTCGCTCAGTTGGCTGGACAGCTGGTGTGCAATGCAGAACAATGTCAATAGTCTGGGTCTGACTCCCATACTGGTTGAGATTATCATAAGGGACCTTCCTTCTTAATTTCCCTCCTATGAGGGATGTGGTGACCCTCAGGTTAAACTACCACCAGTCATCTCTGTGCAGTGAGAGAGTAGCACTATAGTCTGGTATGGCTGTGGTAACTTTTATTTTAAAATAGATGCAGAGAAGCAATTAACGTTTTATCCGACAAGACTGTTCTTACAAAACCAAAACATTGCTACTCCCACACACTGTAGAGTATGAAGTCCCTAAAAATTCATAGGCTTAGAAGATTCTGATGAACACACACACACACCGCGTAGGTCCCCTTAGTGATATCAGATATCTTTCCTTGTTGGTCTTCATGTTGTGAAATACTGTGATGGCATTGTAGTTTAAAATATTGTCAGCATCATTGCAATCGAAAGTTCAATGGCAAGCAATCTAGGTACAGTCTTCTAAAGAATGGAATCAATGGCTCTTCATGTAAGTATGCAACTCTCTATTTGAGAAACAACATTTTAGTAATTGGTTTACAATTTTACAAAAGAGAGTGTACAAATGATATCTTCCCTCAAGTGTCCAGTCTTTTCAGAATCCCGAAAGAATTAACTACCAGAGAATTCCAAGCAAAGGACGTTAGTGTCATTGGTAAGCACCTGCTTTTGTGCTGCAGAGAGGCAGATAATGAATGGAAGAACTTGGAAAAGGAGAGTAGTAGAGGCCTAAACCCTCACAATCTTTAAAAATGAGATAACATTCAAGGTTATGGGCAAGTGTGATTGGTATAGATAGGTCAGTGCAGCCCTGATGGGCTGAATTGCCTCTTCTATGCTGTATGACTCTTTGGAATATATATTCAAACATCTACCTCCCAATGAAACAGCCGCACTTTCCATAAGACCCATAAGACATAGGAGTGGAAGTAAGGCCATTGGGCCTATTGGGTCCGCTCCCCATTTAATCATGGCTGATGGGCATTTCAATGCCACTTACCCGCACTCTCCCCATAGCCTTTAATTCCTTCCAAGATCAAGAATTTATCAAAATCTGCCTTGAAGACTTTTAACGTCCCGGCTTCCTCTATGCTCGTGGCAATGAATTCCACAGGCCCACCATTCTCTGGCTGAAGAAATGTCTCCTCATTTCCATTCGAAATTGACCCCCTCTAATTCTAGGGCTGTGTCCACAGGTCCTTGTCTCCCTGCATAATGGAAGCAACTTCCTAGCATCCACCCTTTCTAAGCCATGCATTATCTTGTAAGTTTCTATTAGATCTCCTCTCAACCTCCTAAACTGTAATGAATACAATCCCAGGATCCTCAGCCATTCGTCATATGCTCGGCCTACCATTCCAGGGATCATCCGTGTGAATCTTCATGGACATGCTCCAGCGCCTGTATGTCCTTCCTGAGGTGTGGGGCCCAAAGTTAGACACAATATTCTAAATGGGGCCTAACTAGAGCTTTATAAAGTCTCAGAAGCACATCACTGCTTTTATATTCCAATCCTCTTGAGATAAATGGCAACATTATATTCACTTTCTTAATCACGGAATCAACCCACAAGTTAACTTAAGAGAATCCTGGACTAGCCCTTCTAGATCCCTTTGTACTTTGGCTTTACTAATTTTCTCACCATTTAGAAAATAGTCTATGCCTGTATTCCTTTTTTCCAAAGTGCAAGACCTCACATTTGCTCACGTTGAATTTCATCAGCCGTTTTCTGGACCACCCTCCTAAACTATCAAAACCTTTCTGCAGTCTCCCCACCTCCTCAGTACTACCTGCCTGTCCGCCTAACTTCTTTTCATCGGCAAACTTCACCAGAATGCCCCCAGTCCCTTCATCCAGATCATTTATATATAAAGTGAACAGCTGCGGCCCCAACACTGAACCCTGTGGGACACTACTTGTCACGAGCTGCCATTCCGAAAAATAACCTTTTATTCCATCTCTCTACCTTTTGTCAGACAGCCAATCCTCAATCCATGCCAATACCTCACCACGAACACCATGGGCCCTCACCCTTACTCAGGAGTCTCCCGTAAGTCACCTTATCAAAGGCCTTTTGATAAGCTAAAAGGTCGAAAAATTATTAAATCTCCTGCCCCCAATAGGCTACATTGGGGGCAGGAGATTTAATAATTTTAAAAAGAGGTAACAAGTAGGTTAGACGAGGGAAACCCAGTGGATGTTATCTATCTAGACTTCCAAAAGGCCTTTGATAAGGTGACTTACGGGAGACTCCTGAATAAAGGTGAGGGCCCATGGTGTTCGTGGTGAGCTATTGGCATGGATTGAGATTTGGCTGTCTGACAAAGGGTAGAGAGATGGAATAAAAGGTTATTTTTCGGAATGGCAGCTCGTGACAAGTGGTGTCCCGCAGGGTTCAGTGTTGGAGCCGCAGCTGTTTACTTTATATATAAATGATCTGGATGAAGAGACTGGTGGCATTCTGGTGAAGTTCGCAATCAAAACTACAAAGAAATAAAAAGATACAAACTTTACGCAACTGATTCATTTCTGAATCATTAAAAATGGAGTTTGATAGAGTCTGTGGCACCGTGATAGTGTGCCTACCTCTGGGCCACAAAGTCCAGGCTCAATTCTCACCTATGGACATTATGGCCATGGAAGTTTGCAACAACAACATGTTCAAACACGTTGGTTTAAAAAATTGAGTTTTTAGGGTAGCACTGTGGTTCAGTGGTTAGCACTGCTTCTTCATGGTGCCAGGGACCTGGGTTCAACTCCAGCCTCAGGCGACTGCCTGTGTAGAGTTTGCACATTTTCCCCGTGTCTGCATGTGTTTCTTCTGTTTGCTCTGGTTTCCTCCCATAGTCCAAATATTGCAGGTTCGGTGGATTGGCCACAATAAATTGCCCATAGTGTCCAGATATGTGCAGGCTAGGTGGGTAAACATGGGAAATGCGGGTTACAGGGATAGGGTAGGGTCTGTCGGAGATGCTCTATAGAGGATCAGTGTGGACTTGATGGGTTCAATGCCTACTCCTGCACTGAAGGGATTCTATGAGCTCATATGTAGAGTCAAAGCTTTAAGGGAATTACTTTAGACTTTCATATTTTGTACAAACAGTTACATTTTGGGATGTTCTGTCCTTTAGGGACTCAAAATAATTTCTCCAAATAAATTTCATTTTTGTAACACAATTCAACATTTGATGGCTTGTATTCATCCATTTGGTATTAGCTTTCCTTCCTCTTTAGCATCTATTTCCAGTCAGCATATTTAACTTGTAATAAACGTTTGTCGATAAAGTACACATTTTGACGCTATGCTTGGTTATCTATAACAAATTTAATGGTTTTTCCATCTACAGAATGGCCATTGGATAGAACTTCTTTTTGTCACGAAGATGTGTTAAATCCCAAACAATGACTTTTAATGTAATGGTTGGAAACGTGAAACTGAACTTTTAAAAGAGACTTTTTCCAAAACAGAAGCTAACAAAAATGACTTGAGTTCATAGTTAAGATGGCCACAGAATTTGCGTTTCTATACATTCCACATTCTGACCCCATTGGAATGAAGACTGAAAATCTGCAAAACTCACCACCCTTTGAGGTGTGCGAAAGACCCCATGCCTGCTATGTCACATATTTTTCAATCTACCCATTCAGTAAAGTTTGTATCTTTTTATTTCTCTGTAGTTTTGATTACAGACTGAGTTATTACATATGCCTGGAGTAGGTGGGACTTTGAACATGGGCATCCTAGCTAAGAGGATGTCCCACAAGAGTGCCAGTGTTTCTTTAACATGGCACCTATGGCAATCATTTGAAATATTCAACTGTTGGAAATAGAGCATTGGTGATTAAACATTAAAGGCAAATTGCTTGGAACACAGAGTCCTGGTTTCAGATGCCTTTTCATCATGAGCTAATCAAGCTACAGTTGGAATTTATGATCCTGCTTGGATTCCTAGCAAATGGAGAGGAGCTCAGATGCGCAAACCAACCCCTTGTGTGTTTTAAACACCTGCTTTCTTGGTGGTCCAAACAGCTGAGAAACAACGTGGGGTTCCTCTTACCTCGTGATCTTTTTTTAATTTAATAAATTTTTCTAATCAATCTGTTCAAGGATGCCATTCCTCACCTCTGGAGCAGGTGGCATTTGAACCTGGGATCGTGCGCTACACAATTTGCCATCTCCTGCATGCCCTTTCTGCTACTGTTCTCTCTCTGTCTCTTTCTCTCTCGCTCTCGCTCTCCCCCCATGTACAGCAGGCAGATTTTAAAGAAAGAACTCATTTCAACAACTGTGTCCTCCGTAGATTAACCAATTTAGTTGTGTACATTTTAAATTGAAAGCATCATGACCATCACATTCAGCCTGAAGTCAATGAATCATGAAACTATGAACTGCACACTCTTACCTTTTTTTTTAATGGACTCTAATTTGGCCAATTTGTCTCTTCCCACTTTGTAATCTATATGTGTGAGTGTGCAATCTGTGTGTATGACTTAGAGTATGTATCAGAGCAAAAGTCAGTGTATGTTCTACTTTACTTCGATCCTTTCAAAATAAACCTCTTTCTTCATTGAATTCAAGAAAATCTGTCTTGTTATTCTTTTAAGATCAAACCACACAAACAGCTAAGTGTGCTCTGAACTGGCAAGTAACCTTTTCCAACAAGGAGAGGACAAAATGGGCACCAATCAACCTCTTCTGTTCATAAGATATTTAACAAATAGGATCCCAAATTCACTTCCCCTGCAAGAGCCAGAGTCTCAATAGCCAAAATATTCTATCAACCATTTTAATTTATTAGATGGCTTAGATAAAGAACAATGTCTCACATTCCACCCATTGAAGTATTATGAGAACAGCTGCACTAGAATTCTCTTCAGGGAGATTAGTATATGGAACATTACTGAAAATGATTCACTCATGTTCTTTCCTTAATGTTTTATTTGTCCTTGAAACAATCTCTACTTTAGGATGTATCGCCAAAGTCCTTAACATCATCACATTAAACTAGTCATCAGATCTCTGAGTGCACAACCAGTTCAACTTCTCTAGACAATAGATTATCTTTCTGTGATGATCTAGTATAATTGACTTGCATCGGAATGATTTTCTAAATGGAATTATTGATTTAAGGTTATTTCTGATTTACTTTGTTTAACAACCAAATCAATATATTTAAAAGGCCTTCAAGCCTTATTCCCAATTTTAAAGTTGATTCCGATCTTATTCACACATTTCTCAAGTTTTGTTGGATGATACATCCTGAAGCTCCATGGAAGATGTCCTTTATGGTTTCCAGAAAGCAATGCATCATCTGCTTTCAGTGAAACACAACTCATTTTCAGCAGAACAGATCGCACTGAAAAATACCCTGGGAGCCTCATTCAGGCCATTGACACATTTGTTTAGTTTCTATAGTTTATACATTCTGTTATATGCTTCCATTTGTTATGACCAGTCCTCAGGGTAAGGAGGGATGAACTGGCTCCCTTTTTTTATTCACCCATCCTCTTGGTTGGTCACAATAAGGTGAACTAAACAAAAAAATCTCTTCTCTTGTGGATACCTCACTCCCAGACCAACTAAATTTATGTTTTACAAGGAGCTAATTGAACCAGGTTTTCTTGGGTTAACACCGGAGTGGGTTTACCAGTTACTAAACATGAAGAGAAAAACAAAGCATTGCACACAGAGATTAGAAATGAGCAGTGAGTTCAAAGGATAAAAATTAAAAATGCATTCAGGGTCAGTCTCTAGTTTCTGCAAAAAGCAGATGGAACTTGACGGCTTTATGTTGGGCGATTCTGGTAGCAGGAATGTTATTAGGCAAGCGGTTGCTTTTGAGATGCTTGGCTTTGCAGGTCAAACCTTTGTCTGCTATCATCTGTTTATTCAGAAATCCAAGAGGACTGTATAAGACTGGAACCTAACTCTGTACTTTAGAAGATTGTATTCACAGAGATACATATTTTATACATGGATCACCAAACCTCACATACACGGTTTCAGCCTATCCCTATAAGTAGAAGCACAAGTGAATCCCCAAATAATGTCCACCGTCTGAGCACCAATACTCAAGTGCTGTACAGTTAACAGTGTAACCTGACCACATCTTCTTCACTTCCCTTGACACAGTACTTTGCAAAATCCAATGCTCTGATAAATTCTGAGATACTAGTTTGTGCACTAAACTCAGTGCAACACTATTTAGAGATACAGAGTATTCTGGTCTATTATCATTGGTTTCTGTACCATTATTGTAATGTTAGCTGAAAATACATTCCTGAGTCTCTCAGGATATTCCATCAATTGACCATTTCCTTTCAAATTACTGATGTGGAGAATTTCTGCTCTCCATTGAGATTATCTCTGTCATGACTCAAATGTTAACATGAATTTGGAAAATATTGATTAGTGTGAATCTCTGCTTCATATGTTGGAGTGCATTTCACTACACACCTATCAACTCTGGTTAATGTCAATTATTCAAAGATTTTCAGGATCATCATCCTATTACTATCCCTTCCTATTTCATTAGAAACAAAAAAAATCTGCAGCTGCTGGAATCCAAAGTAGACAGGAGGCTGGAAGGACACAGCAAGCCAGGCAGCATCAGGAGGTGCAGAAGTTAATGTTTTGGGTGTCGGTGGGTGTAGGAGGAGCTGCAGATAAAGGAGTAGGTGGGGCCAGGATGGTGAAGTGGTGATAGGTGAAGACAGGTAGAGGGTACGGCCTGGTTGGTCAATGGGAGGAATGAATCTGGTTGGCGGCAGGGAGCAGTAGAAGAAAGGAGGAGGGGCTGGGAGGGAGTTGAGGGAAGCACCGGATACAGTAAACTAGGTTGGAAAAGAGGCAGGTGATCCTCACTCTCACCTGGAAGGACTGTTTGGGGCACTGGATAGAAGTGTGGGGGAATGGTGTACTGGCAGGTTTTACATCTTTTCTTAGTTGCAGTGGAAGGTACCCAAGGGTTCAGTGGCAGGGGTGGCATGAACCAAGGACTAACAGAGGGAACGATCCTTGTGGAAGGCAGAGAGGGGTGGGGAGGGGAAGATGTTTTTGGTGGTGGGGTCTATTTGGAGTTGGTGGAAGTGTTTAAGGGTGATGTGTTGGATGCAGATGGTAGGTGAGGACAATGGGTCTCTGTCTTGATTTCATTTAAAGGGGAGATGTTTAGAGCAGTGAAACATGGAACGGCGGAAAGCTGTCTAGATGATGAAGTGAGGAAAAGCACATTGTTCAAAACAGGTGGACATCTGGGACAATCGCGAGTGAAATGCCTCCTCATCTGAGCAGATGTAGCAGAGGTGGAGGAATTGGGAGAGTGGGATGAAGTTCTTGCAGGATACTGGGTGGGAGGAGGTGGGAGAACCACATCCAGCACCCCAGATGTCCATCTATTTTGAAAAATGGACTTCCCCCCTTCACCCAGACAGCCCTCCACCATTTCACTGCTCTAAACGTCCCCCCTCTAAATGCAATCAAGACAGAGACCCATTGTCCTCACCTACCACTCTCCGCATCCAACGTGTCATCCTCAACCACTTCTGCCAACTCCAATAAGGCCCAACCACCAAGAAGATGGTGGCTCAGTGGTTAGCACTGCTACCTCACAGTGCCAGGGACATGGGTTCAATTCCAGCCTTGGGTGACTATCTGTATGGAGTTTGCACATTCTCCCCGTGTCTGCACGGGTTTTCTCCGGATGCTCCGGCTTCCTCCCATAGTCCAAAAGATGTGCAAGTTAGGTGAATTGGCCATGCTAAATTGCCCTTAGTATTAGGTGCATTAGTCAGGGGTAAGTTTGGGGAGATGGGTCTAGGTGGGTTACTCTTCGGACGGTAGGGAATATAATCTAATCTATTCTAACATCTTCCTCTCCCCACCCCTCTCTGGCTTCCACAAGACTCATTCCCTCCGACAATCCTTGGTTCACGCCACTGCCTCACCACCACCCCCGCCCCCGAAAAAAGATGCAAAACCTGCCGACACACCATCCCCTCACCTCCAACCAGGGTGCCAAACAGTTGTTCCAGGTGAGACAAAGGTGCACCTGCCTCTCTTCCAACCCAGTTTACTGCATCAGATGCTCCTGATGTGGTCTTCACTACTTTGGGGAGACCAAACATAAACTTAGGGAATGGTTCGCCGAGCATCACAGCTGGGCCCGCAGGGGCCGACCGGATCTCCCAGTGACCGCCCATTTCAATTCCCCCTATCACTCCCTTTCCGACATGATCATCCTTGGCCTCCTCCATTGCCAAACAAACCACAGTGCATATTGGAGGACCAACACCCTATCTTCTGCCTGAGGCTGGAGGACTGAATATTGAGTTCTCCAGTTTCAAATAACCTCCCTTCCCATCCCTCAACTCTCTCTCAGCCCCTCCCCCTCTTTTCCACTGGTCCCTGCCACCAAACGGATTCATTCCTAACATTGACCAATCAGGTTGTACCCTCTGCCTGCCTTCACCCATCCCCACTTCACCATCCTGCCCCCCCATCCCCCTTTATCTGCAGCTCCGCGACCCCACCCCACCCACCTGAAGAAAGGTTCCAACTGAAACGTCGACTTCTGCACCTCCTAATGCTGCCTGGCTTGCTGTGTTCTTCTAGCCTCCTGCCTTCCAATGTCATCGCAGATTAAGCTTTTGAAACACCGCAGGGTTACTTTGGACACAAGATGGAAACAAACTCCAAAAGGTGTATGACACAATAGAATTTGACTGCTGAACTCTGAAAGTTTTGCACAATTTTGATCTTCGTTGGTGATTGTCAAAATGTGAATGTTCTTGGAAGTGCTAAAATAGTTGGCTGTTGATTAAGTACTCTAGTGCAGACTCAATACATTTTTTGGAGGGACAGTAGATATGTCCTCCTCACACTAACTTCTGTTGAAGTGGTAGAGTTCTGTCTGTAGACAGTGACACATTGGACGATGGCTCAAAGGGAGAGGGTTTGCAGGTTCTCAGAAGTCACATTTTTATTCCTGAAAGAGGAACTGCAACCCAGGAGGGCTATCTTGTACTTTCAGGAAAGTGAAGGTGCTACATTGACTTATGTCATCCTCCAGTTCCTTATCTGGACCAAAAGGAGCACTCAGCAAGATGCCCAGGATCAAACATGACCTTTCTTCTGGTGACTTCTATAAGATGTGTTGTCCGTGCTTTGATACTTGGACGAGTTTATGTATTAAAAGCACTTTATCCAAGTACTGTTATCAGGGAAGCAGAAAAAGGGACACAATTCAGTTTGTGGTTCAACTTGAGTTTATGAACAAAATATTCCCTATTAAAAACACCGTGTGAGCATTTCACATATTCCCAGAATATGTACTCTCTGTACAACTCAAAACATTTGAAAAAGGATACTACTCTATCAACAAACACATTGACTTGGATCCCATTTACCAACCCCTGAGAAAAGAACAGGAAATGACATCACCATAGGAAATGATATCACCATAGGAAATGACATCACCAACCCTAGGAAACTCAAACATATACATCGCAAGCGGGCTACACCACCAGTGCTTCATTTGGAGGCTCCCTGAAGATGTTACCTTGTATGGTGATGAAACATCTGAAAACAAGCCTTCTAGCTCAGCGAGCAAACCTACATCCAGGATACTACTCTGTAACAATCCAGGTGTCTGTGCTGGGCCATTGGAATCACTTTCCTCTGACTCAGGGCTGGCTCTCTTCTGCGAAGGTGGGTCTCACTGGCAATGTTGGATCCTCTCTCTCTCTCTCTCTCTCTCTCTCGCTCTCGCTCGCTCTCTCGCTCTCTCGCTCTCGCTCGCTCTCTCCCCACTCCCATTTCCCCCATCCCTCTCTCTCCAGGTGGTCCGAACTCCTCTGCTGGTCCAGATTGAGTCTTCGATAAGGGGGTGGCATCCAAGGTATGTCTTAATATACCCCTCACTCCTGACCTTCCAGAATGTTCTGTGGCCCTTGGTCAACGGGTCATGAGCTGGGTTTATATAATCCCAAAGGTGTTATCCCAAAACCCTTCACTACTGCCATGTCAGTAGGGGTAAAGTGCATATATTCAGGCTGTCAAGTTGCCAGAAAGTCTGATTGACACTTCTCCAATGCAGAACCCTTGGGA
Source organism: Chiloscyllium plagiosum (assembly GCF_004010195.1). Classification (NCBI taxonomy): domain Eukaryota; kingdom Metazoa; phylum Chordata; class Chondrichthyes; order Orectolobiformes; family Hemiscylliidae; genus Chiloscyllium; species Chiloscyllium plagiosum. Next base: position 15,698,744 of record NC_057741.1, on the reverse strand, counting down.
TGGTTGTGAATGATTTCCCCCTGAACCCTTGTAAGCTCTTTGTAACCTTCCACTGTTCTCTGTAACTGATAGCTCTTGTTTAATTTACTTCAGCTAATTTTCTACTAGGCCTGACCTCGTTGGCTGTGGGTCAATTTAGAATGCCCAATTTTGGGCCCATGGTCACTTGACCACAGATATGATAAAGCAACAGCTTGTTCTTTGTAAAAGATGCCTTGGAGAAATTTTGGAATTAATTTCATTTGGTCGTTGGGAAAGCCTTGACAAAGCCTCCCAAAAGGGTACCAAAGCATTTCAGAGGTACTTACTGCTGTTCCAGCAGCAATAGATACAAAATTGTGGGTCTTCATTAAGTAGAGCTTGAAGTCAATGTCATCTTGGTATGTACTCCCAAACAGCTGCCCATTGTTAACAGAAGGAATTCAGACAAATATTGCTCACTATGGTGTGCGACCTCTTTACTCACTGAGTGTAGGCATTTTAAATGGCAACAAACTGTTTAACTGGTCTCCAGGTGACAATTCATAGCACAGACCTCAATTTCATTGCTGGATGGTGTTTTGTGTTAAATACTGATTTTTCACTTACTGACGCCACTAGTTAAGCCACTTTGTAATTTGTTTAATCACCTAAAGGATTGAATAAACACTATTTTCCATCAGCCCCCACCTTTGACCACCACCCCCCTCCCACTCCACCCCACCCCATCACTGCATTCTGTGAAAGTGACATGAATTATTGCAGGTTGTTCTCACAAAATATCATCAATTGCTCAATGGCCAAATAGTACAAGTGTTTGCAACACTCTTAAAAAACGTACCTTCAGTCTTTATAACATTATATTTGCCAGTTCAATGTTAAATATGACTTTGAAGGCAAAATGTGTTAAAGACTGCTATAATTTCAGGTCTGTCCTAAGTTGTGATTCTTACCATTTGGTGGTTTGAGTTTGACAGATAGTGCTACCAACATTGTTTTATTTGTTTATTTTAATATAAGAGAAAGATTTTTTAAAAAGTCTCAAAGCCTCAAGGATGCTGTAACAAAAGTTAACACCACAAAACAACATTACAGATTTAAATTAAAGTATCACTGTGGGGGTGAGTGTAGCTCCCACAGTGTTCACCAGATGTGGAATCCTTTTCTCTATTCTTTTGCAAGTAAACATTAACCAGCTCAGGCAGCCCATGGTGGGAAAATCGCAGGTAGCTTTGAACCAACCACTCAGACATTTACAACACACCTTCAGGGTAAGTGGGATTGGAACCTGCAGTTTTTAACCCTATGGTAAGGCACTACCATTGGAGCTGACCCTCCTTTTCCCTGTGAGTCCAAGAGCCTGTCTAATGAGCGGTGATAGATGAGAAACCATTATTGAGTCTTATTGAGAAGAGGTACTTGTTTACATTATCAGGAGTTAGAGACGCCACATTTGTCTTCATCTGGACCTCATGCTAGACTTCTTCTTCACCATCCAAAGAATGTTTAACATCTTCGGATCATGTGGAGCCAATACAAACTTCAACATTAACTCCTTCAGACCATTTCCATGTCTTACACATATAATTTTAATTTCACACTCTATCTCAGTTCCCCTGTTTTTTTCTTGTCTGAACCTACTTCCCTCCTGGCCTATGTAAAACACCTCACTCTATAAATGCTCCTAACAAATAGCCCAGAAATTATGTGTTTGTAGTTACAGAATGGTGGCGAGTGTTATCGATAGTGTAATATCTGCCAAAGGCCGAGGCCAGTTACTGGATGATCATGGCCTTCTCATCCCTTAGGTTCAGCAAGTGAGATGTTAGCAGATTGAGTGGTGAGCGAATCAATATGAAGGCTTGGACAATATATTTCAAGGCCAGGTGGTAGTGTGGGGAAAAAAAGAAAAAAAAACAACAAAAAGAAAAAAAAAGGGGACTAAGGCAGTTGTCAGGAAAAAAAAGAAAAGAAAAAAAAATATTTCAAGGCCAGCTGGACACTTGGTGGATACTGAAACCAGACATAAGCCAGGCCTCTCTGTCAGACGCATTGGTTCAAGTCTCACTTGGAAATTGATGGTCAAGGAACTAAGAGGCATATTGCAAAGGGATTGAGTAAATGCAATGTCCTCTTTCTCTTGAGTAGAGAGTGACTCAATATTCAAGATTATGCCAAGTCCAGACCCATGCCTCACAGTTGTACCTGTGGCCAGCTTGCAAGTACTTCATTTAGTATTAAAGCTGAGAAATAGGAGGTAAACTTATCAATTATACGACTTCTTTCTTTTAAACTAAGTTATTGAAATCATGGCACTGTGGCCTCTTGGACACTCATCGATACTCACTGTAGGTGACAAAGTAACGGGAATGAATAGAAATGGTTTCATTACTGTATTTCAAGGGGGAAATCCTGGACCAATGTTTCTTATGCCCAAGTGCAGCAGTGAAATATCTGATATATTCCAAGTTTGAATTCTTATGATCTCCAATCAGTTGATTGGCAAAAACTGGTCTTGTCATCACTGTACACCTGCCCATGCCAGGATTGAAACTGCCTGAGCTCTTCCCTGTAAAGCCATTAAAGTACTTAATACAAGGAGGAAGGAGATTATTTTTCTAATCCTTGTTTGGCCTGACACTGGATAGTAGTAAGGAATCGTATGCCCTGCACCTGTATAGATATAGATGGTTCACGATATCCTGGTACAGGCCACTAAAGAAGATCAATGGCACATCTGATACAATGTTACCCCTCATACCACTCCTGCCAGTATAAGGAAAGGACATGATGGAACAAACCTGAGACATTGACGGACTCAGTGGCCTTTGGGTTGGTGCTAGGCCTAAAGGAAGACAATGATGCCAAGACTATTTTTACTTACCCATTCCAAATTGCTCCAAAAAATGGCAGCTGACCTTCTGTTTTTATTTCTGGAGCCCTTCTGCACCTGGTATTCCTGTAATATTGTTAGGTATTGTGTGTCAGTGGCAAACACTGACTTCATTGATATGGCATCACTTTTGTCTGAGGTGACATTGAGTTTTCTCAGGTGTCATTTTGGCTACGCCACTCAGGCTTGCGGTGACTATTAAAGTACATATTTGTTTTGAGAATTGAAACAGCTTTCACCATACCGGGCATAGCAATCTCTTGAGACCACACTCAGATTCTACCCTTCAACGACTTGTGCACTGTGTCTGTGCAAAGTATGCTGTAAGGATTGCATTTCAGCAAGTCATCAAGAACACTCTAACAGGATGTTTCTCACCTTTTCTTTTACATTTAATCTTTTGTTTCGATGTGGGCATTCCAGACAAAACCAGCATTTATTACTATTTCCAACTGCCAAAACTGAGTAGCTTGCTAGACCTGTACAGAAGTGTGTAAGATTAAACCACATTGACTTAGGGTGAAATGAAGAGTCACTTAACTCTTCTGGATCCAATTGGCATTGAACTGAGAATATCATCATGTAAAATTCCCCTTTAGCATTGCTCTGATTTGGCCATATGTCACCAACTTTTCATTATAAGAAAGCCAATGGTCTAGAATTCTCTGCTGACCATCCATTATGGGAGAATGAAAAATACAAGGGCTGTTTTGAAGGAAAAGCAATACCCACCAATCTTGAAAGACAACAAGGAATGGATAATAAATTGAACAGATTAGATTTATTGTCACATGTACTCACATGAGTGCAGTGAAAAGTTTATAAGTCGACACTTTTATGGCACCATCTAAGCCACAACGGTACAGAATCTTAGTTAAAAAGCAGAAATTTAAAGAAAACAAAGTTTAAAAGTTGAACCTCCCAATCCTTCTTCCTAAAGAAGAAGAACAAAGAAACATAGTTAACAATTCAACACCACAGCCCAAAAGTGCATGATCATGGTGGGCTCACACGTCTCACAAGGGCTGGACCTTCCCACTGGCTTGCAACCTGTTCCTGCTCTCCCCCCCTTGCAGCCTGTTCCTGCTCTCACCCTGTAAGGTATAGGGTTAAAATTGTGCAGAATAAGGGAACAGGTGTTGCTTCTGCAAAAGTTTACATTATAAAATTAGGCTGCGCATGCAAATACTAAGCAGTGAGAAGTGAAAGCAGGTAGAATTATCTATGACTAATAAGGCAGAGCACCGTGTAGCAGGATGTACCAGGCATAGGAAAACAGAAGAAGCGAAAACAGGTCGAATTATCTATGACTAATAGGGCAGAGTGACCATGTAGTGAGATGTAGCAGTAACAGGAGAATAGTGTGCCAGTCTCAGGACGGATGTGGCCAACGGATGGAATTTAGTTTGGCAGGATGATCGCACGAAGACAGCAAACTATGCCAGGATAGTCACATATAAGGAATGAGATAAATAAGAGTAAGGGGCGACAGGCTTCGAGTAATGGGAGGAGTAAATAGAGGCAGAGAGAAGCGAGACAAAGGTGGAGTGAAGCTAGAGCTTGTGATTGGTTACTTTTGCTGTAGCGCGTAGCCTATGGGGTGAAAGGGGAGGATCGAGAGACGCACCTGAACAGCATAAATCAGAATGTAACCCTCAGATCGGGGTGCTTACTCGTTAGGCACCCATTCTTGCAAGTACGTATCAATAAAATTCAGAATTTGACTCGGACTGAAATTTATTAATATGTGAGTTTTGTTTCTCACAATTTGGGGGCTCTTCTGGGATGTCTATCATCACCAGCAGGGTGGGCACCATCAATGGCTGGGAAGACGCGTCCCGTTCCTTTTAGAATGGTCCCGTGTTCCTCGGCGGTGGGTTCCCCTTTCTGGTTGACTGAGATCTAATTCTGGATTAGTGGTGCTGTAAGAGCACAGCAGTTCAGGCAGTAAAATCAATGTTTCGGGCAAAAGTCATTCATCAGGAATAAAGGCAGAGAGCCTGAACTGAGCTGGAAGTTTGGAACTAGGGTGAGGTGGGGGAAGGGGAAATGAGGAAACTGTTGAAGAAGTGTTCTGAGACGGAAGATGAAGCGTTCTTCCTCCAGGCGTCTGGTGGTGAGGGAGCAGCGGTGAAAGAGGCCCAGGACCTCCATGTCCTTGGCAGAGTGGGAGGGGGAGTTAAAATGTTGGGCCACAGGGCGGTGTGGTTGATTGGTGCGGGTGTCCCGGAGATGTTCCCTAAAGCGCTCTGCTAGGGGAGCCAGGCAACTCCGTGCATGGAACAAGGTAGGGAAATTGACTTTTAAGTACTGCCTTGGTGGCTGGGATTGAGTTCCAGTACTTAGTAAGTGTCTAACGAAGGAACTCAATATGGGCTGTGACGAGGGTAAAGTATAATCCTCCAGAAAAAAAAATGGAAATGGAGGAGGGGTCCCTGACAACATACCTCCAGAAAGTCCGTTGGGCAGGATGTTGTGGAATTGGAAAAATAATACTTGGACAAGGGGAAAAGATAGCAAAAAGATAATTAAATATTGTTGCTTTGTATGGACTAAGGAATCCATTCTTCGTCCAGCTGTCTTCTGGCCGAAGTACGGGTTGGACGAAGACTAGGTTTATAAATATTTGAATTTATATGTCAACAGAAAACAGCTTTCAGTCAGGAGGGATCAGATTATGTTTAGTGTTGGAAGGGCTAGTAGCTGAAGGGCTACCGAGGGTACACTTTGTAACTAAATCATGGCCAGACATCCAAAAAAAAGAAATTCAGAAAATAGATGGGTGGAGTGAGAAATCACTTGATGAATTGTTAAGAGAGGCACAGAAAGTGTTTGTAAAGAGAGAGGATGAGAAGCAAGAACAGAAGGCAAAAATGATGGTAGCCACGGTTGATGAAGTAGTCAAGAAAAGAATCGAATCAGTGAAGAAAAGAATCGAATCAGTGACTAGCAACCGGAGTGGAGGTGGCAGCACGTAGAACATAGAGGAGGGGGTAGAGGACGAGGAGGACCGTTCGTAAGGTCCAGTCAACAGGGACAAGGACCGAGGTGGAGACCACAACAAGCAGGGTGTTACATCCAGAAAAAGATTCAAAAGATAGAGGGGTGGAGCGAGAAGCCTCTGGAGTTGTTGTTGTGGGAAGCTCCAGAAGTATCTGTGAGTGTGAGTGTGAGTGTGTGCGGGAAGCTCAGAAAGTGTCTGTGAGATACGAAAAAAGCTGTACAGCTAATAGAAAGTTTAACCCTTTGTGATTAGGTTTGAATGCACGTTTGTTTGTTGGTGATTGAATGTTTGTGCTTTGTTCCCTGGAGCTTGAGATCAAGGACTGTTTTGAATCTGATTTCTATTATGGAAATTTAACATGATTTCTTTTAAGGTTAAGGATTTTACAGTGATTATGAAATAAAATGTTAACTCCTGTTCTTTTTACAGGTCATGACTGCCTTATTATCAGTTTCTAACTAATCTCTTTAACTCTTACTTAAAAGTGATTTCAAATCAGCTTAATATGGAGGAAAACAACATGATAACCTTTTTTTGTGTTTCAGACTCATTTGTTTTCACTTAATTTTAAGCTGTAGCTTTATTCAGAAAGTTCTCTCCCTCAATGACAGTTGAAGTTTCAGTCCAACATTAGATTGTAATAAATCAATCCTATGGTTAATATCTGTGACCTTGGATTCAGCCATTATTCATGCATTAGAAGTTTTATTTAAACTTGAATAGACGAATCCTTTTAAGACAGCTCTGGTTATTTCATAACCTATAGCATTGTAATTGAGCAATGACTGGTCAGGACTACTTAAGAAAACTAATTTTGGATTTAAATTAAGGGACTAAAACCGGAAAATAATAGTAGATTTCAAAGTTGGGAACTGTATGCATTTTACATTTTAAATATTAAATACTGAATAAATGAATTTATAATATATTTACAAGTAAGATTCCAAAATGTATAGTTAGGAACACGCTTTAAAGTTAGACAAACATAAATTGATAAATTGGTATTTGAAGCTATAGGGAGCAAGAAATATTGCAATATTTCTTTTAAAAAAAAATCAAGGTTTAAACAAAACATTGGGTGATGAAAAATGGTCATTAGGTGGCCCTAAAGCTGTTCAATTGGTTAAATTGGCTCAGCAATTGATCTGAAGAAGGGCTTATGTCCGAAACGTCGATTCTCCTGTTCCCTGGATGCTGCCTGACCTGCTGCGCTTTTCCAGCAACACATTTTCAGCTCTGATCTCCAGCATCTGCAGACCTCACTTTCTCCTCAGCAATTGATCTGGCAGCGTAACGTGGGAGCGGGAACGAAAGAGTTAATTGGATTATGGCGACAGTTTTGTGATGAGAGACACGAAGAATCAGTTTTGCGCTCATGACAAGATACTGCCACCAAATTGGGGATTGAATTAACTGCAAATGGTGCTATGGAATCTGTTGAGGTTTTTAAAAATGAATGTGTTTGAGCAAAACAATTACAGAAACAGAATGAGAAGTCACAAGTGACTGGTAAACAAACAGAACTGCGCAATTACAGTTTCTAAAATGTTTTAGTCACTTGTTGCATTTCCACCCTGAATTACAGATAATGATTTTATTTATATAATATAATTAATAATTAATATTTATAATAAATCAATTGTATTAGCCGGACTCAATATTAATTGGCAGGATTGCTTCACACACTCTGTGACCTGTCATATTGATTCATAGCTAATTTAAAGCATGACAGCATTAATTCATTGTTAATTAAAGAATGGAAAGCGACATTCCTGGCCAGAATGTGTGCAGGCAGTGGCAGCAACAGCCTTATTGGTAGAGGAGAGTCGGAAACGTACTTTTGGGGGAAGCCTTAATAATCAGCACCCACATCAGGTACGGACCATATTAAATCAGAAAGCAGGACGATGGCTCACAGACTCTAGAATTCTAAAATACGAAGCAATTCTAATAGAGAGGGATGACCTTACTTTGATCACAGACAGTTGTCTGAATCCAGCTACCTTTCTCTGGAAAGGGGAGGATGAAGCTCCCTCAGACCCAGAATATGACTGCCTTGACATTATAGAATATCAGACTAAAGTAAGAATGGACCTTAGAGATATCCCTCTACATGCAGTGGCCAGGCTGTTTATTGATGGGTCCTCCAGAGTGATTGAAGGTAAAAGACACAATGGATATCCAATGGTAGTGGATGGAATAGAGGGGAGTGTTATTGAGGTAAAAACAATGACTGCAGATGCTGGAAACCAGATTCTGGACCAGTGGTGCTGGAAGAGCACAGCAATTCAGGCAGCATCCTAGGACAGGCAAAATCGACGTTTCGGGCAAAAGCCCTTCATCAGGAATAAAGGCAGAGAGCCTGAAGCGTGGAGAGATAAGCTAGAGGAGGGTGGGGGTAGGGATAGAGTAGCATAGAGTACAATAGGTCAGTGGGGGAGGAGATGAATGTGATAGGTCAGGGAGGAGAGGGTGGAGTGGATAGGTGTAAAAGGAGCTGGGCAGGTTTGGTTGATTGTTGCGGGTGTCTCGGAGATGTTCCCTAAAGTGCTCTGCTAGGAGGCGCCCAGTCTCCCAATGTAGAGGAGACCGCATCGGAAGCAATGGATACAATAGATGATATTCGTGTATGTGCAGGTAAAAGTTTGATGGATGTGGAAGGCTCCTTTAGGGCCTTGGATGGAGGTGTGGGCACAGGTTTTACAGTTCCTGCGGTGGGAGGGGATAGTGCCAGGATGGGAGGGTGGGTGGTAGGGGGGCGTGGACCTGACCAGGTAGTCACGGAGGGAACGGTCTTTGCGGAAGGCGGAGAGGGGTGGGGAGGGAAGTATATCCCTGGTGGTGGGGTCTGTTTGGAGGCGGAGAGGGGTGGGGAGGGAAATATATCCCTGGTGGTGGTGTCTGTTTGGAGGTGGCGGAAATGTCGGCGGATGATTTGGTTTATGCGGAGGTTGGTAGGGTGGAAGGTGGGCACCAGGGGCGTTCTGTCCTTGTTGCGGTTGGAGGGGTTGGGTCTGAGGGCGGAGGTGCGGGATGTGGATGAGATGCGTTGGAGGGCATCTTTAACCACGTGGGAAGGGAAATTGCGGTCTCTAAAGAAGGAGGCCATCTGGTGTGTTCTATGGTGGAACACTACCCAATGATTGGTCGGCACACACTTGCAAACTTTATGCACTAGGAAGGGCCCTTAAGACCTTGGAAGGCAAAGAAGGAACTGTATACAGAGATTCTAAGTCTGCCTTCAGGGTGGCACACACATTTGGGAAGATGTGGCAGGAGAGGGGACTGATAACCAGCAGGGGTAAAGAACTGCTCATGAGGAATTGGTAAAGCAAGTCTTGGAATCCCTTTTGTTGCCAAAGGAAATAGCAATAGTCCACATAAATGAAGGGTTAGGTATCTCCTGGGAGTTTCACACCCCTTGGCACCCACCTTCATCAGGAAAGGTTGAGAGAATGAACCAGACACTCAAGAAGCAGTTATCTAAATTAATAGTAGAAACCAGACTCCCTTGGACTAAGTGTTTATCAAAGCCCTTTTGCGAGTGCAAACGGCCCCAAGGATATGGGGCTCTCCCCTTATCGGACATTGTTTGGCCTGCCCTATCTGGGAACGAAAGGTGAACTGCCAACTCTGGAGACTAAAGATCTGTTCTTAAAGAAGTATATACTGGGCTTATCCTCCTCTTTGTCTTTTCCTAGGAGACAAGGATTACTGGCACAGACTCCGCCCCTTGAATTTGCCATTCATCCCATCCAGCCGGGAGATTGGGTCCTAATTAAGTCATGGACAGAAATGAAATTGCAACCGGATTGGGAGGGACCAGGCTCTTTTGACGACTGAAACGGCGATAAGAACGGCGGAGAAAGGCTGGACTCACTATACCAGGATTAAAGGACCGGTGGAATCTCCAGTTAAGAAAGAAGTCTGGACGGCCGAATCGATGGAAGAACCACTGAAACTCAGACTCAAAAGACTTTAAGTAACTGATTTTTATGCGGATGTGGGATAGTTTCTTTTTGATATCTATATATTGTATTGCATGTTAAATCTCTCGGTCCTTCAATACTATTGTAGGATGCTGGGGATGCTTAGGGTTACCATATTAGCTTTCTTAGTATTGGGATTTTGTCAAATGATGCTGTCATCTCCATATTTGTTATTAACGCTCCCTGAGTCTGAATATCCGCAAGTAATACAGGTCGATGCTTGCAGCCTAGTAAATTGCGGAGATGTAAAGCATCAGAGGGAGAATATTTCCTCCGAAATCCTTCTTAAGACCTGACCGGACACAAGGTATGGTTCGCAAAAACTGCCACCTGGCATCACTATCCATAGAGCCCCTTTTGCCCAGCCCTAGACTGTCCTGACAAAAAGTACCACCCGATATATCTCACCATCAAAAATACCTCCTCTGAAGACTCCTTTCCCCGTAAAAACGGGTCTCGACTCCTTAGTAACGAGTTAAAGATAGTATTGGAAGCCATTGGGAAGTGTTTTTCGAGCTGCTGTTTCCGAATAGTTGTAGGAAACGGAAAACGAGCCTAACAACTTGGTAGTAAGATACAACATTTTGCTCCTCCCAACGACCCAAAGGTGATAAAATTATAGAGGTCAAGGACTTGAAGCAGACCATTGAAATAGAAACTGGATACGGGGACGCAAATGCCTGGGTTGAATGGGTAAAGTACACTGTTAAAACTCTGAATAAAAGCAATTGCTCTGCATGTGCCTCTGGTAGACCAATTACCTACATAGTCCCCTTTCCGCTCGGGTGGAACCGAAACAGGAAGGACATGGAATGTATGATATTCCTGTATCAGGATAAGACTGCATGGAATGATAGGAATTGTATATCCCTATCTCTAATGTTCCCTCCCTTAGAAAAGACAGATTAGAAAGCTCCCCCCCCATTTTTGACCACGGTCGGGAATCACACATCGTGTATAAGCGACAGGGTACAAATCGGTCTAAAGACTTGAGGGAGCTGAGGTTATGTATAGAAACTCAGAATGACACCGAAACGGACAAAGGAGGGAATTACGCAGCACTCCGGGTTCCCGGGTGGATCTCTGGCGGTACCGTGGAGGCAGAATATTGCGACCTACCCTACCTCCTGACTGGAGAGGGATATGTGTAATTGTGCAATTGGCAATCCCATTCACCTTGGCATTTGAGAAGGAGAAGGCGGTAGTAACAAAGAATGAGAGGAATAAAAGGTCGTTATTAGATACTTGCTTTGATGATAGGATTTATCTCGACTCTACAGGAGTTCCTAGAGGGGTCCCCAATGAGTTCAAGGCCCACAACCAGATTGCAGCAGGTTTTGAATCGGCCCTATTTTGGTGGGTAACGGTCAACAAGAATGTGGACTGGATAAACTATATTTTTTACAACCAGTAAAGATTCATCAATTACACTAGAGATGCGGTCAAGGGTATTTCCGAGCAACTTGATGCAACCAGCAGAATGGCCTGGGAAAACAGACTGGCCTTAGATATGATCCTAGCCGAAAAAGGGGGTGTATGTGTGATGTTAGGGTGTAGCTGTTGTACCTTTATTCCAAATAATACAGCACCTGATGGGTCAATCTCTCGTGCCTTGCGAGGATTAACCACCTTGGCAGAAGAACTGGCTGAGAATTCAGGAGTGGACACAGCACTCACGGGATATTGGAATCATGGTGTGGGAAGTGGAAAGGTGTGGTCGTCTTCATCCTCACCTCCCTGATAGTGGTAGCAGGGGTACTGACAGCAATTGGCTGTTATATCATACCTTGTGTACAGGGGTTAACCCAGCGGCTAATTGAGTCGGCCTTGGCAAAACAAATGCCTCTAAAAGGTAATCAGGCAGAGGGACTCAACCTCTTGAACAATGAGGGGATGGGTGACCTTAAGGAATTAGCCACTATAAATGAAGTCTCAGGGATGATGCCATCAAACTGGAAGGCAACGTATGAGACAAATGCAGAAGACAATACTTAGTAGCCAAGAAGAAAAGGGGGGAGGGGGGAGGATTGTAAGGTATAGGGTTAAAAGTGTGCAGAATAAGGGAACAGGTGTTGCTTCTGCAAAAGCTTGCATGATAAAATTAGGCTGCACGTGCCAATACTAAACAGTGAGAAACAAAAACAGGTAGAATTATCTATGACTAATAGGGCAGAGCGACCGTGTAGTGAGATGTACCAGTAACTGGAGAATAGTTTGCCAGTCTCAGGAGGGATGTGGCCAACGGATGGAATTTAGTTTGGCAGGATGATCGCATGAAGACAGCAAACCATGCCAGGATAGTCACATATAAGGAGTGAGATAAATAAGAGTAAGGGGTGACAGGCTTCGAGTAATGGGAGAAGTAAATGGAGGCAGAGAGAAGCGAGACAAAGGTGGAGTGAAGCTAGAGCTTGTGATAGGCTACGCGCTACAGCAAAAGTAACCAATGGGGTGAAAGGGGAGGACCGAGAGACACAGCTGAACAGCATAAATCAGAATGTAAACCTCAGATCGGGGTGCTTACCTGTTAGGCACCCATTCTTGCAAGTACGTATCAATAAAATTCACTGCTTCAGAATTTGACTCGGACTGAAAGTTTTGTTTCTCACACACCACCTTGCAGCCTGTTCCTGCTCCCACTCCCTTACAGTCTGTTCCTGCTCCCACCCCCTTGCAGCCTGTTCCTGCTCTCCCACTCCCTTACAGCCTGTTCCTGCTCCCACTCCCTTGCAGCCTGTTCCTGCTCTCCCACTCCCTTGCAGCCTGTTCCTGCTCTCCCACTCCCTTACAGCCTGTTTCTGCTCCAACCTGCTTGCTTGTTAATAATAAATTTTGAACATATTATAGCCTGCTTGCAGCTCTTTGGATGTGGAAGTTTTTAGTTGTTATCCCTGGATGGCACTCACAAAGATATAAGGATAACAGCTAATTTCAGATTTACAGAAATGGCTGTACTCCTGCCTCCATTTAGATTGTCACACTCATGCAGCAAAGACTCACAGATTTATAGAACATTGATAAAATGGAGAATAGATAACCATTTGGGAAAAATATGGTGTTGAGAGGGCAGCTGACCTTTAGTTTTCTCTTCTGTCAAGATACATGGGACCTCACAAGCCCTGGAAGCTAGCCTGCATGTCTGGACAAGCAAATGCAAATGACCTTTTAAGTCATTTAATTCAGAATTCATGAATATGCAACAAAGATTAACAACTGTGGTTATATAAATAATTGCTAATGCTCACTCAGGATTGCCGATTTATTGACGAGAATGAATGGGAGAGAGTCCATTTTTGTCAAAGAGATGTGCAAAAAATGATACTTGAACACATTGCCTGTCACTATCCAAAACATCAGAGACCATTCATGAGAGCAAAAAAAACATATACTACTGTCATGTGGCATTAACTGGAATTCCAAGGACTGAGCTTGAAGTAGACATATTTTTGATGTTAGAAATATACAAAAACAAATCCAAACCAGCCTAAAATATGGCAGGTAACAGTGAATTTCAGTTGGCCTCCGCGAGGAACCAAACCATGTGTTCTCCACCGTGGTTTGGCTGCATTTCAACTGTTCAGATATACTTGGAATTGTAATTAGTAAGCCTCTTGTGAATTCATCATCTTAAACCTCCAACCTTGAGTTCCTCAGTTGGTCTAAATAAACTCAACATGCCCACTACATTTCAAGACCTCAACTTGAAGGAGACAAGTGTGGCAGAGAATCTTTAGATTTTTAATGATGTGGAGGTGCCGGTGTTGGACTGGGGTGGACAAAGTTAAAAATCGCACAACACCAGATTACAGTCCAACTAGTTTAATGTCTAGGTACATTCTACAAATCACCTTTTCTTGTCTGACTATCCTTCTTAGCGTGTGACTGCCTGAGTGGGTGGTTCTGTGGATAATATTTGGGTGTCGAGTAGTAAATTGTTTTTGTAAATGGTTGAGAAAATTATTGTTGTTCTGAATAGTCACAACAGTCAAAAGCATAAAACACTTCAACCACATTTATTTTTGGCCAGGTGGAAAAAGGCAAAAACATTCTGCGACGTATCACCCGTCCATAACAACAGGCACAAGATCAAATCAGGGACATTTTAGGAAGAGTGTAATATCATGAAGTGTGTAACAAGACTAGGTTGTGGTCTTTGCAGTGCCTTTGGACACAACCCAGCTGCTGGATGCTCAGGGGAGATCGGAGAATCAATCCGACAGCTCTTCACACCAAACATAAATCAACCTTCACTAAATAGTTTCGAAAAGATTTATCCATTCAACACAGGTAGCTACTGGCCGAATTCAACATATAAAATTGACTAAACTAATAAGATCCAAGTCTTGGAACATTGAAGAACATTTTAATTGGTTGAAGTTATAAATTTTTTAATCACAAAATAACACGTGAAATCGCTGTGCAACAAGAATGCTAGCAATTTTATTACATAGCATTATTAAAAGGTACTTAAAACCCAAGTTTATTTGGATGACTACAGCCTGTCAGCTCTTGCAGATTTGATTTTAGGACCCAATCGGATCATTTGTGTCTGTTTCCTACTCCCAGTCCCTTGGTAGTTTCTCATGTCTGATCCAGAAGTTCTGACTCAATTCACTTGTCAGTGGTTGAACTGAATTGATGTACTTTGCAAGTGCTGGCAGACAATTCCAGGTGAGGAGAGCTGGATTGCCTCCCAGCTTTTCAACCTTTTTTGCAAGAAAGATTTTATCTTCTTTTTAGTAAGCAGCTGCATCTTTCTCCAATTAAAATACAGTTAATTAGTTCACCAAAAATAATAAGGAGCCAATTCAAAGCCTTCTTAATGAAAGAAAAAGCCTTTTTGTATTATCTGCAAATCCCTAATAATAAAGACATGAAGTCAAACAAATTCATGGGTAAAAAGTTGAGAAAGGATAGTGTCCAGTTTGAAAAGAAGATGTAAAGAATTGACAGTTTAAAGTCTTGTAGGCAGAAATCTAAGATCACAGTTGTTTAAAAGCAAAAAAACTGTGAATGCTGGAAATCTAAATTAAAAACAGAAAATGCTGGAGAGAAACAGAATTCATGTTTCAAGTCAGGTATGACACTTCTTCAGAAGAATCTTCTGTTTAATTGATGTCTGGTATCCTCAGCAGTAACACATATTTCAGCTGTCCTTTGTGTTTTTGATGTCTTTATATTTCCTTTCAATCATGACTGCCACCGACATTTTAACTCCTTGAAAAGGAGCTTTCTCCATTAATCTATCTCCTCAGTTATTCCAAACGATGCTCCATGGAATACGACTGGTTTAAGCATTCCATTGTCTGAGTTCTTTGCTTCCAAACTTTAAAATTGTAGGCGGTGACTTTCATCTCCAATATGTGAAACATTTCAGAGATGTAAATGAAAATAAGAGTTGGGGTTTCTTTGCACCTATGTTGGCTAGTTTCAGTATCTTTTGATAAAAATATTAATTTCAGTTCAGGCAGCTTCATTTATTTCATAGTGGTTTCATGAAGCTTGGCTGTCCTGGTGGCCAACAGATTGCTGACCACTTTATCCCATGAAGATTATGGGTATTGAAATCAGATAATGAATTTAAAAATCAATTGTCCATTGTTTTATCATCAATTGGCTAGTACGATTGAAACATTTAAAAGGCATCTGGATGGGTCTACAAATAGGAGGGGTTTGGAGGGATATGGGCCAGGTGTTGACAGATGGGACTAGATCGGGTTGGGATATCTGGTCAGCATGGATGAGTTGGACCGAAGGATCTGTTTCTGTGCTGTACATCTCTATGACTCTATCATGAGCATGACAATGAATCCAGCCATGATTCCATTTTGAAGATATGTATTTGTAAGAACATTATGATAGAATTGAGATGAACTAAAACTGAGGTTGGAGGTCCATCGCTACAAGTTTTGTTTAATATTTCATGAAAGGGATAAACAGGACAGGCATTCCAATTGACTGCTGAAAAATGATACAGGGGTTGAGAGTGTGATGCTGGAAAAACACAGCAGGTCAGGTAGCATCCGAGGAGTAGGAGAATTGACATTTCAGACATAAGCCCTTCATCAGGAAAATTTTACCTTCAATCTGGTACAGATAAGGACATCAAGAAAAAATAGGCATGGCGTTATCTAAAAACTATCATAATCATCTCCTGACAAGAAGTAAAGTCAGTAACAGAAAGTAGAAAAGATGATAGGAAGAGTGAAAGTTAGGAGAAAGAAGGCTGAGCATTGGGTTTGCTCTGAATGTCAAAAACAGAAAGTTAAAGGCACTCTACATGAATGCATGCATTATGCACAACAAGATAGATAACCTAAAGGCCCAGATAGAGATAAATGAGTATAATCTAATTGTCATTGCAGAAACACAGTTGCATAAGTGACCAGGAATGGGAAGTGAATATTCAAGGACATTTGAAATTTCGGAAGGTCAGACAAGAGGAAAAGGAGTTGCACAAATGATAATGGTTGGGATCAGCACATTACTTGGTAAAGATATCATAGAATCATTGAATCCCTACAGTGTGGAAACAGGCCATTTGACCCTTCGAGTCCACACCAACCCTCCAAAGGGCATCCCTCCTACACTCATCCCCTACCCTATCCCTATAACTCTGCATTCCACATGGCTAATCCACCTAACCTACACATCTTTGGACTATGGGAAGAAACTGGAACACCTGGAGGAAACCCACACAGACACAGGGAGAATGTACAAACTCCACATAGACCATTGCCCAAGGGCTGAATTGAACTTGGGTCCCTGATGCTGTGAGAGGGAACCATGTGAGAGATTTGTTTGCATGATGCAAGGAAACAGAACAGAGCAGCTGACATTGGTTGGAGTTTATTTATAGGCCACCAAATAGTAATGGTATGTTGGAAATAGTGTTAATCTGGAGATAAAAGAAACATGTAACATGAGCAATACAGTAATCCTAGGTGACCTCAATATAAAGAAACCAACTGAACATTAATGTTCTGAAGAATGAGTTTCTGGGATGTATAAAGGATGGCTTCCTGAGCAGTATGTTGGGAAGCCAGCTAGAGGATTCTTTTTATTCTTACATGGGACATTGTTCTTGCTGGCTGAATGATCATTTATTGCCTGTCTCTAATTGTCCTTGAGAAGGTAGTGGTGAGCTGCTGTCTTGAACCACTGCAGTCCATGTGCTGTTGGTAGACCTACTGCACTGTCAGGGAGGGAATTTCAGGATTTTGACCCAATGACACTGTCACATGCTCTTACAGATTATGTAACAAGAAAGGGCTCATGAGTAACCTTGTTGTCAAAGAACTTTTACGAATGAGTGACCACAATATGACAGGATTTAACCTTATGTTTAAAAGTGAGGTACTTCATTCAGAAGCAAGCAAGTTAAATTTGAATAAGGGTACTTTTGAAGGTACGAGACACAACTGGCTGAGGTGAAATATGAAAATATATTACAAGACATAAATATATACTTGTGTAGGCAATGAATAGTCTTTAAAACACAATTATATAGTTTATAACAATTACACATTCCTTCAGATACAGAAATTCATAGAGGGATAGTTTGGAAGCACAGATTAGATTAGATTCCCCTACAGTATGGAAACAGAGCTTAAAAATGTGTTGCTGGAAAAGCGCAACAGGTCAGGCAGCATCAAAGGAGAAGGAGAATTGACGTTTCGGGCATAAGCCCTTCTTCAGGATATCCTGAAGAAGGGCTTATGCCCGAAACGTCGATTCTCCTTCTCCTTTGATGCTGCCTGACCTGCTGCGCTTTTCCAGCAACACATTTTTAAGCTCTGATCCCCAGCATCTTCAGTCCTCACTTTCTCCTAGTATGGAAACAGGCCCTTCCGCCCAACCACTCCACACCAACCCTCTGAAGAGCAACCCACCCAAACCCATTTCCCTCTGGCTAACGCAGCTAACACTACGGGCAATTTAGCATTGCCAATGCACCTGACCTGCACATCTGTGGACTGTGGGAGGTAACTGAAGCACCCAGAGGAAACCCATGCAGACACTGGGAGAATGTGCGAACTCCTCACAGACAGTCACCTAAGGCTGGAATTGAACCTGGGATCCTGGTGCTGTGAGGCAGCAGTGCTAACCAATGAGCCACCATGCCACCCCAGATCTGCATTGCAGAGCCCTGAGTAACAAGCATTGAAAGACTGCTGCAAGAACACTTTTCACACAAAGACAGAGAGCTCAAAGATTGGACCAGGCTTGATCTCAAGGCTGCTCACTTGCTCTCTCAGTGTTCACTTACATAGATTCTACGTGGATACTCACAGCATTTCAGCCTTGCCTTGCAGTGACGGTTAGTTTGTAATGTTTTCATTGTATTATTAATCACAAGTTAAGTTTTAACAGGTTTAGCAAGGACATAACCATTATTGGAGCAAATTTTGTGGAATTAAAATTTAAAGCGAGTGGGGACAATTAAAGGAGAATCTCTGAAATCCTGAAAGACATCTGACAGCTTCAATAAGTATTGTAACTATTAGCCGCTGACAGTACTGTACGAAGAAAGAAGTGTCAAATTGTGACAGTCTAAATCAGAAGTTCTGCAGACAAATGATGGGGCAGGATCAAATGTCTTGTTCTGATCTTATTGAAGTTGAAATATTAGGGAATAGGTGTCCTTATTTATAAGTTGACAAGTTATTTCACAAGATAATAGGCTTCAAAGGCATTCATTTTCCTTCACAATTTTGATAGCCAAGAACAATTATTGCCAATAATTATTAAATTAAATTGCTAACCATTGCTAATAACAATTATAAATACACTTGAGACGTTCTTGGTAAAAAAGAAAGACTTGGAGGATTTTTCATGTGACAGTTGTAGATCTTGAAGAGAACAGCTGTCTAAGTTTTGTCAAACACAAGCAGGCAGGTTGTGGTCAACATGGTCTGCAGTCCTCAGTCAAGGGGACATACATCTTACTGTACAGCACTGTGCTACATCAATCTCACACATGCACCATAAGCCAGCAGCTTACATAGCAAGCACATTGCATGGGCAGCAGGCAAGCAGCCATGTTGAGTAGCAAGAGGCAAGATAGGGGCTAGATTTGGGTGAGACAGACACCTTACAAGTGGGGTAGCTAGGTAATGAGGTGAATTTGGTAAGATATGTTGAGATATCTCGCTAGATCCCATTGCAAGAAGCTCTCATTCAACTTGATAAAACTCGGTGTAGCCAAAGAAAAAATGATTCAGACCTCACTCTTTGAATATCTTTAATGGCAAAAGTGATAGTTTTCTGATTACCAGTGCTATAAGGGATTTTGGCAATAATGAAAGTCAAAGGCATTGAAGTCTTTCATTAGCCATGATTGTATTAAGTAGTGGAGCAGGCTCAATGGGCTGAATGGCCTACTTCTGTTCCTATATTCCTATCTCCAATTTTAGATGTTAAAATGGAGGCTTGATCAAAATAATGATGAATCCCAAGGGTTATGGAGTAAGGAAGAATGATTGGCCAGCATAACTTTGAGAAATAGTCAATTAATCAAAACCAAGTTTTGATCACCAGTAGTAAATCCACCTCATAAGAAACATAAAATCCTTCATTAATCTTTATGCACTGAAGAAACATACTTGAAAGGCCAAATGGAAATAATGGTCAATTTTGTGATTTAAGCCAGTTAGCCTTATTAATCTAAAGAATCATTTGAAAAAGTCTTTTGAGGGAAAGTTATGTTTGACTTGACATGTTAACCCTGCTTTTCTCTGCACAGATGTTGCCAGCTCTGCAATCTCCATTACTTTCTGTTTTCTCATTATAATTAATTACAAGTTTCAATTTAAGACGGAATATAGACCAGTGAGCCTGACCTCAGTGGTGGGCAAGTTGTTGGAGGGAATCCTGAGGGACAGGATGTACATGTATTTGGAAAGGCAAGGACTGATTAGGGATAGTCAACATGGTTTTGTGCATGGGAAATCATGTCTTACAAACTTGATTGAGTTTTTTTGAGCAAGTAACGAAGAGGATTGATATGGGCAGAGCGGTAGATGTGATCTATATGGACTTCAGTAAGGCGTTCGACGAGGTTCCCCATGGGAGACTGATTAGCAAGGTGAGATCTCACAGAGTACAGGGAGAACTAGCCATTTGGATACAACACTGGCTCAAAGGTAGAAGACAGAGGGTGGTGGTGGAGGGTTGTTTTTCAGACTGGAGGCCTGTGACCAGTGGAGTGCCACAAGGATCGGTGCTGGGTCCACTACTTTTTGTCATTTACATAAATGATTTGGATGTGAGCATAAGAGGTACAGTTAGTAAGTTTGCAGATGACACCAAAATTGGAGGTGTAGTGGACAGTGAAGAGGGTTACCTCAGATTACAACAGGATCTGGACCAGATGGGCCAATGGGCTGAGAAGTGGCAGATGGAATTTAATTGAGATAAATGAGAGGTGCTGCATTTTGGGAAAGCAAATCTTAACAGGACTTATACACTTAATGGTAAAGTTGTAGGGAGAGTTGCTGAACAAAGAGACCTTGGAGTATAGGTTCATAACTCCTTGGAAGTGGAGTCGCAAGTAGATAGGATAGTGAAAAAGGCATTTGATATGTTTTCCTTTATCAGTCAGAGTATTGAGTACAGGAGTTGGGAGAGCATGTTGCGACTGTACAGGACATTGGTTAGGCCACTGTTAGAATATTGCGTGCAATTCTGGTCTCCTTCCTATCAGAAAGATGTTGTGAAACTTGAAAGAGTTCAGAAAAGATTTACAAGGATGTTGACAGAGTTGGAGGATTTGAGCTATAGGGAGAGGCTGAACAGGCTGGGGCTGTTTTCCCTGGAGCGTCGGAGGCTGAGGGGTGACCTTATAGAGGTTTACAAAATTTTGAGGGGCATGGATAGGGTAAATAGACAAAGCCTTTTCCTGGGGTTGGGGAGTCCAGAACTAGAGGGTATAAGTTTAGGGTGAGAGTGAAAAGATATAAAAGAGACCTATGAGGCAACTTTTTCACACAGAGTGGTACGTGTATGGAATGAGCTGCCAGAGGAAGTGGTGGAGGCTGGTACAATTGCAACATTTAAGAGGCATTTGGATGGGTAAATGAAGAGGAAGGGTTTGGAGGGATATGGGCCGGGTGCTGGCAGGTGGGACTAGATTGGGTTGGGATATCTGGTCGGCATGGATGGGTTGGACTGAAGGGTCTGTTTCCATGCTGTACATCTCTATGGCTCCATGACTTTGTGATATCTAGGAAGGAATGTACAAAGTTAAAAATCACACAACATCAGGTTATAGTCCAACAGGTTTATTTGGAAGCACTAGCTTTTGGAGCGTCGCTCCTTCATCAGGTGGTTGTGGAGTATAAGATCGTAAGACACAGAATTTATAGCAAAAGTTTTACAGTGTGATGTAACTGAAAATTATGTATTGATAAAGACCTGGATTGTTTGCTAAGTCTCTCATCTTTTAGAATGAACATATTGGTTTCAGTTCTTTCATATGTAAATCACAAAACTTTTTTATAAGTTACATTCTCAAATAATTCCTGCAGAATTACATTTTGTTTTGCTCAAAAACTGCATGAATCCATGTAAGATTCTGTAAATCCCTTTTTTAGATTAGAATCAGTCTGAACATTGTGGCACAGACAGTCTCACACAGGACACCTCACAAGTTCAATGCATTATCTGGGCTGACTTGACACCAATTGTTAAAGTTCACTTGCGAACTTGAAAAATGTTTTGGGTTTACATATGAAAGAATTAAAACCAACAT
The DNA here is from genome assembly GCF_004010195.1 of Chiloscyllium plagiosum. Lineage (NCBI taxonomy): Eukaryota > Metazoa > Chordata > Chondrichthyes > Orectolobiformes > Hemiscylliidae > Chiloscyllium > Chiloscyllium plagiosum. Next base: position 15,677,127 of record NC_057741.1, on the reverse strand, counting down.
GGTCATCCTAAAAGATGTGAGACTTAAACAATCCAGGTCTTTTTCAATATATAATTTCAGTTACATCACACAGTAAACTTTTTGTTATAAGTTCTGTGTCTTACGATCTTATACTCCGCAACCACCTGATAAAGGAGCAGCGCTCCAAAAGCTAGTGCTTCCAAATAAACCTGTTGGACTATAACCTGGTGTTGTGTAATTTTTGACTTTGTACACCCCAGTTCAACGCTGGCATCTACAAATTAAGAAGGAATGAGCATTGTTGGAGCAAATTTTGTACAAAGCAAATTTAAAAAGGTGGGGACAATTAAAAAAGAATCTCTGAAATTCTGAAAGTTAGCAACTGGTTTCAGTAATTTTAGCAATTAATAGCTGTTGGCGCCATTTCCTGAAGAAACAAAGTGTCAAAATATGCTAGTCCAAATTGAAGTGTCTGCAGACAAATGATGGAGCAGCCTAGGATCAAATACCCTGTTCTGATCTTATCGATGTTGAAATATTTGGGAATGGATGTCCTTATCTATAAACTAACAAGTTATTCTATAAGATAGTAGGCTTCGAAGGCATTTGCTTGCTTTCACAACTATTGCAACTAATAACTATTATTTCCTATAATAGTACAAATAAATTGATAATTACTAATTATAATTATAAATATACTCGAGGCTCTCATGGTTAAAATAAATTACTGGAGTATTTACCATGTGACAGTTGTAGAGCTTGAGGGGAACAGTTGGCTAAGCCAAAAACTTTGAAGGATTTTTTTCCACAGCCTTTTTTCTAGTGTTCATTCACTCTGGCTACAGGAGAATCCACACTTTTCAAAGGATTACATCATCCATATACCTTGACCTCAATTTTCGCAAGAATAAATCCAATAATTTGCAATCCTTATTTTTCTGATCTGTGGCACGTTTTTTTTCAAGGCTGGAGATAAGAAAGGCATTTTGTTGCTTTGTTTGAATCTCTTATCAACAAAGCCGGTCCTTGCTTTTTGTTAAGTCTGAGCAGTAACTTGTTATCAGCTAAAGCCCTCTGACTAGAAATATTTGTAATTCAATCTTCATTTTAATAGGAACTTACTTTATAGAGAAAAACTATAAAATAATATGAAGTTGTTTCTAAAGTAAAAGTTACGTTGTACAAGGTAATTATGAGCAGAGTTGCACCTTATAACATCCAACAATTCTATCTCTTAGGTTAATGTTAAAAATCACACAATACCAGGTTATAGTTCAACAGGTTTGTTTGAAAGCACTAGCTTTCGGAGTGCTGCCCCTTCATCAGGTATACACATGCTCTCTCTCTCAGACACACACACAAAGATCCCCCACACTCACCTCTCTCACAGGCTTATACTCTGTCACACTCACACACATATTCTACCAAGCATGCACACACGCAAACACACACTTTCACATGCACACACTCACATACACACACTCAGGCTCTCTCTCTCTCACACACACACATGCACACCTTTTCTCTATTCCCCCCCTTTCTCTCTCTCTCTGTCTCTCTGTCTCTCACAAACACACATATATGTCTATATTGTGAATTTGGATTTGCAGATTGTAATTGGAGATACATTCTATTTTGATCAAAAAGCACATAATCTGCAGGCAGTCAATGCAAGCAGTCAATCCATGTAACATTTTATAAATTCCTACTTTGAAAATAGAACCAGTCTGGCTCAAGACTGGGATACAGACAACTGTACCTTTACACCTTTAATGCATTGTCTGAGCTGACATGTCACCTTTTTTCTTGAGAATGTGACTGGAAAGAAGTTCTGGGATTTACATATTAATGAACCCAAACCTGTGTTTGTTCAATGTATTGTTTCAGTTGCATGACACTGAGATCTTTTGCTATAAATTCTGTGTCTTATGATTCTGATCCACAGCTACCTGATAAAGGAGCAGTGCTCTGAATGCTAGTACTTCCAAATAAACCTGTTGGACTATAACTTGGTGTTGTTTGATTTTTAACTTTTGTAACTCTAGTCCTACACCGGCAACTCCACATCATCCCTTAGGTTAAAACAGAATCACACAGATGTACATCTAAGTTTCAGACCATACCTAACTATTAGTGATTTTGCAAGTGCTGCATTGGCAGTTTCTTATGTTCTAACACTGGATGGTACAACACTGTACTGTCTTTCCTGTTGACCAAGATGGTAAGAAAACACATTTCTATGGTGAATAGAAGAAGTGATTCCAATGCTTCCAAAAATGCTGCTGATATCTCAGCAGGTCATAGACTCATCCAGCCCAGAAACAAACCCTTTGGTTCAACTCGTCCATACCAACCAAGTTGCCCAAACTAAATTAGTCCCACTTGCCTGTGTTTAACCTATAATCCTCTAAACGTTTCCTTTACGTGTACTTGTTCAAATGTCTTTCAATGTTGTAACTCCATTCATCTATCACTTCTTCTGGTAGTTTATTCCACACACAAACCACCTTCTCAGGTCCCTTTTAAATCTTTCTATTTCTCACCTTAAAAATATGTCCTCTAGTTTTGAACTCACTAACCCTCAGGAAAAGACCTTTTCTAATCATCTTATCTATCTCCGCATGATTTCATAAACCTCTATAAAGGTCATCCCAGAAGCTTCTGTGCTCCAATGAAAAAGACCCAGCCTATCTAGCCTCTCCTTATAACTCAAACCCTCTAGTCCTGGCAATATCCTGGTAAATCTTTTCTGATCCCTTTCCAATTTAATAATATCCTTCCTCAAATAGGGCGACCTGAAGTGCACACAGTACTCCAAAGTGGCCTCACCCACATCCTGTACAGCCGCACCATGATGTTCTATCTGCTACACTCAGTGGGCTGAGCAAGGATGGCAAGAGTGCTAAATGTCCTGTTAACCACCCTGTCTACCTGTGACGCAACTTTCAAAGAACTACGAACCTGAATCTAGGTCTCTTTGTTCTAAAGCACTACCCAGGACCATACCATTAACTGTCTAAGTCCTGCCCTTGTTCATTTTACCAAAATGCAACACCTCACATTTATCCAAATAAAAGTCCATCTGCTACCCCTCACCCAATTGGTTCAATTGAACAAGATACCTTTGTAATCTCAGATAACCCTCTTCACCGTTGATGGTGTCCACCACAATTTTGGTGTTATCTGCAAAGTTACCCACTATTCCTCCTAAATTCTCATCTAAATCATTTATATAAATGACAAATAACAGTGCATTCAACTCTGATCCCTGCAGTCAGAAAGGATATTCTGGCTAATGATTATCCTAACTGTGTTGTGAAAAGTTTGATCTGATTTGAAGATTCATGACAAAGTATCCAAAATTAAGATTATTTCTCCATTTATATACTTTAGTGATATCATCTTGCTTAATGCACAAACTATTGATAGGAATGGAATTGGAAGGTACTCCATTCATTGGTTATCTACTGACATTTTAGTATCCCTGCATTTGTTGATATCAACTCACCACTGATTATTACATTTGTGAAATATTATATCAACCTTTAAAAATTAAAATGAAAGTTCTACTTTGTTTAACACTTTATTCCTCTTAAAACATATACTTATTCATTTAGATTGTACCATTAATTGGTATTTTCATTGAGCTACTATATTTATGAGAGATATTGGTGCCAGAAAACCCAACCTTTCATTATTTATTCATGAGATGCAGGTGTCATTGGTGAAGCTAACGTTTATTGTCCAAACCTAATTGTTCATAAGAAGGCAATGACCCAGTTTTCTAAACCACCAGTGACCGTGCGCTGTAGGTAAGTCCTGAGCGCACTCCAGGATTTTGATCCAATGATAACAAAGGAATGGGATATTTCTAAATGGGATGGTGTGTGACTCAGAGGGGTCTTACAGATCCTGATGTTCTTATGTGCCTGTCACCTCAGCTCATCGAAGTGGTAAAGTTTGTGTGTTTATAAGGTGCTGTCAAAGGAGCCTTGACAAATTGTAAACCAAGGTGTGTTGTTGTAGGCAGTGAATGTCTAAGTTGGCGATTGGAACTACTTGGCTGCTATTACCTGGATAGTGCTCAGCTTCTTGGAGCTGCAATCATTCAGTCAAGTGAAGAGTTTTCTGACATCCTCCTGACTGTTATCTTGTAGAAGGTGGAAGGGCTTTGGGCAGCCAGGAGGTGACTTAAGTACTTTAGAATTCCCAGCCCTCTTGTATTTATGTGACCAGTTCAGTTTTGTTTCTAGTCTATGATAAATCATAGACTCCTCTAACATCTTCATTATGAGTCCAAACATGAATGTTGTCTACGTCTTGTTGCACATAGACATGGACCATACATCAGGATTTGTGAGTGGAAATTAATACCATGCAATCATCCTCACTCTGAATTTATGGGGAAAAAATATCAGAGTCCCAGGTCATGTTATTAGTGGACAAGTCAAATCTGAGAGTGAAATCTGTCTTGATATTACATATATTGTTTTGCTTTGGTTTTCACAAGTTAGTCTCTTGCTGAGACAGAAGCACCCAATGTTGCAGACATTGGTTTTATGGTAGAACAGAAATTTATTGAACAAATGAAATAAAGATGAAGTAGAATGAGTTAATTGGTTTATCATATTTAGGACCAATTCAAAGATTTTTAAACCCATTGTAAAAGTATAATCCAATTAATCCCAAAATATTCCTTTACAAGTTTAAAGAATGAATTTCCTTATACAGTACTCAACAGCAACTCCCACTAGAATTCCTTTCTCTTGCACCTCACTAGGGAGTATATAGCTGTGGCTCTAACTCCTAGATTAGAAGTGTTGGTTTCTTCTTGCAGTTATCATTCATCTGAAATTAGTCAGCTTCAAGTAACCTTTCTGTATCCCAATAATTCTCGTTTGAGACTCTTCTCTGAAGAAGTGCTTTATAAGTGCATCTCAATGCAAGGCCTTCACAGAACTGCCCAAAACAAAGTATAACTGAAATAAAAGTCTCTCTCTCTCTCTCTCTCTCCACTGTGCTGGGAAGGGGACAGTATTGTGGTGTAGGAGCAGACTGGTACAGAGCCTTTTTTTTGCTGTTTAGTCGGAGGCCCATTCTCTCATAAGCCTCAGTGAATGTGTTGACAACGATGTGTAGCTTAGCCACTGTGTGGGTGTGTGTGTATGCAGCATCATCTGTGTACTGCAGCTCAGTGACAGAAGTTGGAGTTGCCTTGGTTCTGGCCTGGATGTGAACAGATGAACCCATGGTGGCTCAGTGGTTAGCACTGTTGCCTCACAGCACCAGGGTCCCAGGTTCAATTCCAACCTCGGGTGACTGTCTGTGTGGAGTTTGCGCATTCTCCCCATGTCTGTGTGGGCTTCCTCCGGGTGCTCTAGTTTCCTCCCACAATGCAAAGATGTGCAGGTTAGGTGAATTAGCCATGCTTAAATTGTCAATTAGGTGCATTAGTCAGAGGGGAAAAGGGGTTTGGGTGGGTTACTGTTCAGAGGGTCGGTGTGGACCAGTTTGACCAAAGGGTCTGTTTCCACATTGTAGGGAATCTAATCTAATCAAAAAAATAAACATTCGGTGGACTGTTCATCGGGTACCCATTCTTTAAAGAAAAGGGGCGGCACAGCACCAGGGACCCGGGTTCAATTCCCGCCTCGGGCAACTGTCTGTGTGGAGTTTGCACATTCTCCCTGTGTCTTTGTGGGTTTCCTCCCATTGTCAAAATATGAGCAGTTAGGTGAATTGGCCAGGCTAAAAATTGCCCGTAGTGTTAGGTGCATTAGTCAGGGGTGAATGTAGGGGAATGGTCTGGGTGGGTTGCTCTTCGGAGGGTTGATGTGGACTTGTTGGGCCAAATGGGCCTGTTTCCACACTAAGTAATCTAATCTAATCTTTCCTGCTTGTCCTGTAGGTTAGCTCCACTCTGATGGGGAGCTACATGGAGATATGAAGTGTTGCAGTGAAGAAGATGGGGAAAAGCATTGGTGCGATCCTGTTTAACCCTAGCATTGAGTCTGAGTTGGTTCCCTTCGTGAGGATTACGACGTGCCTCATTATGAAGCAGGTGGATAATGATGATGATGTTCTGCGGACAGCAGACTTTGAGAAATATGTTCCACAATCTCTCATGGTTGATGACATTGGCAGCCTTTGAGATTTGAAGAAGGCTGCGTGCAAAGGTTTGATTTGTCATTCTCTTGGTTTTGTTGGCACTTGAAAATCATGTCCAATACGTCTCTTGATGGATGGAAGCAGCACAGAGACTTTGGGTGGAACTCTTCAACCACTGGAAGGAGGTAGTTGATGACGATTCTTGTGATGACCTTTCCAGTGACAGAAACTCTGAGAGTGAGAGAAATCTCTGTATTTTCTACAGTCAGACCTGTCTTCTTTCTTGAAGATGGTCGCAATTAAAAGTACAATCTCTCTACTATGTGAGTAGTGTTTCCCGTAAGCTTAAAAAAGCTTCCATTCCAGACATTTCTAACAGAAACCTTGAGGTACAACTATCTGCCTTGCTAGGTCATAAAACATTAAACAAAAATCAATTGGGCCTCCAAAGTAACCGTCTCAAGCTGTTTTTAAAAATTCACCATGGCTACAGAAATATGTTAATTATTAACATCAGACTCTCAAAACCTATAAGTTATGAACTCAAAATTTGAAACACAAGCATAAAACAAATTATTCTAAAAATATGTGCCAATTAGACCATTTTCTCTCAAAAACCATTGTTGGAAATAATTAAAAATGGTTAGGCCTGGGATAACAACATAAGGAACTCTTACTGTGATGTCATTGAGCCGAGATGAATCACTTCCAACAGCCACACTGGCTCCTTTTGTATTAGGTATGACTCCAACCAGTTGGAAGTACTTCCTCAATTTCCATGGACACCAATTTTCCTTTAGCCCATTGATGGTACATTCAATCAAAAACTGCCTTCATGTCAAAGGCTGCAACTTTCACCTCGCCACTCTAATTTAGATCTTTGTTTGATACTTTGGGCAGGGCTGTTTTTGAGGTCTGGAATTGGTTTGCCCTGACAGAAACTAGTGAGCAATTTTTGGTGAATAAGTACCAATTGATAACGTTACTGATTACACCATCCATCATTGTTGATAAGGAAAGGAGACTAATGGGATGGTAATTGGGCTTAATTGATTTGTCCTGATTAATGTGGATATGCCACAATTGGTTTTGACTTTGTTCGGTTGATGCCAGTGCTGGCACTATACCGGAGGAACTTGGTTGTGGGTCTGGTTATATTTGGGGCACAAATCTTTAGCAACTGAAATATTGTAAAGATTCCAAGCCCTTGTTCTGTGTGCTCAGTTATTTCTTGATATTGTATGAAGTGATTTGAGTTGGGCGAAGATTGGCATAGTGATGTTGGAGGGGGCATATCTGGATCATCCACTCTGTGCTTCAGGGTAAGAATAATTGCAATCACTTCAGCCTTGTAGCAAATCTGGCTTTTTCTGCCTGTGCTTCCATCTACTATGTTTTCAAATAATCATCCAATGCTCTCTCGAATGCCTCAATTAAACCTGCTTCCACCACATTTCTACACAGCACATTCCATTCCCTAAACACTGGCTGAGTGAAAAGGCTTTTCCTCACATCACTTATGCTTCTTTAGAAGATTGTTTTCAATCTATGCCCTTTTGTTCTTGTTCCTTTCACAAGTGGGAACAGTTTCTCCCTATCTACTCTATCCATGATTTGGTAAGCTTCTTTTGGATCCCCTCTTGGCTTTCTGCTCTATAGGGAGGGCAGGCCCAAACTCTTCAATCTATCCACTTAACTGAAGTTTCTCATCCCAGGAAGCATCCTTGCAAACCAGTTCTGCACTTTGTCCAATGTGTTCACATCTTTCTGCGCGATATGTTTCACCATGAAGTTACAAATTGTAGTTTGAATAAAATTCTTTTGCTGCTGACCTACAGCATGTCATGATGCTTCATTTTGAGCTGCCAGGTTTTCAATGCATCTCATTTAGCACAACAGTACTGCAACACCTTTTTAAAATTTTTTTCACGGGGTATGTGCGTTGCAATTATTATCCATCCCCCAGTTGTCCTTTTATTGAATTAATTTCCATAGTCATTTCAAAGGACAGTTAAGGGTCAACTACACTGCTTTCTAGAGTCACATGCAGGCCAGACCAAGTAAGGACAATAAATTTCCTGCTCTAAAGGGCATTAATGAACCAGATGGGTTTAATAACAATCAATGGTTGTTTATGGCACTATTTCTGAGGCTAGCTTTACACGCTAAATTTTTATAATTGAATTAAACTCCAGTAACTACAATGGTGGGGTTTGAACCCATTGCCCCACAGCGTTATTCTGGGCCTGACCATTACTCGTCCAGTAGCATTGCACAATGTTATCATTTGCATCCACTGTAAGGTGATTTCTCCTCTTTCTTCTGATTCCAAGTACAGAACAACCTCGACTACCTGAACGAGATGGGCGGACAGTATTTTGTTGGGATAACTGATTGTTTAGATACCATTTTTACTGACCTTGAGATCTTATTTGGATAATCCAAAATTTGATTAACTGAGTTTGTTCTGTATATGGATATCACCAAGTGGATGCAGAGAACTTCTCATTGTTTGACGTTCCAGTGTTACTCTCTATTCAAACATCACCAGTTGGAGAGTAGCCATTAATCACAGTCTATGATTAATAGAGTCATAGAGATGCACAGCATAGAAACATACCCTTCGGTCCAACCTGTCCATGCCGACCAGATATTGCAACCAATCTAGTCCCATCTGCCAGAACCCGGCCCATATCCCTCCAAACCCTTCCTATTCATATACCCATCCAAATGCCTCTTAAATGTTGCAATTGTACCAGCCTCCACCACTTCCTCTGGCAGCTCATTCCATACACGTACCACTCCGTGTGAAAAGGCTGCCCAATAGGTCTCTTTTATATCTTTTCCCTCTCACCCTAAACATATGCCATCTAGTTCTGGACTCCCCAACCCCAGGGAAAAGGCTTTGTCTATTTATCCTATCCATTCCCCTCATAATTTTGTAAACCTCTATAAGGTCACCCCTCGGCCTCCGACGCTCCAGGGAAACAGCCCCGGCCTGTTCAGCCTCTCCCTATAGCTCAAATCCTCCAATGCTGGCAACATCCTTGTAAATCTTTTCTGAACCCTATCAAGTTTCACAACATTTTTCCAATAGGGAACAGACCAGAATTGCACGCAATATTCCAACAGTGGCCTAACCAATGTTCTGTACAGCCGCAACATGACCTCCCAACTCCTGTACTCAATACTCTGACCAATAAAGGAAAGCATACCAAACGCCTTTTTCACTATCCTATCTACTTGCGACTCTCCTTTCAAGGAGCTATGAACCTGCACTCCAAGGTCTTTGTTCAGCAACACTCCCTACAACCTTACCATTAAGTGTATAAGTCCAGCTAAGATTTGCTTTCCTGAAATTTATCTGAATTAAACTCCATCTGTCACTTCTCAGCCCACTGGTCTAGATTCTGTTGTAATCTGAGGTAACCCTCTTCGCTGTCCACTACACCTCCAATTTTGGTGTCATCTGCAAACTTACAAACTGTATCTTTTATGCTTGCATCCAAATCATTTATGTAAATGACAAAACGTAAAGGATAATAAATAATTGTATAATTATAGAACAATTCCAGAGGTTCAAAGTAAGCAGACAACAGAAGGTGCATCAGGAGTGATTGGAACAAACAATCACTCGCGTGTCCTCTTCATCACCCTGTGTTTACATTGTCTTGCAATTCTAAATGTCCATGTCATGTGCTTCAGTTAAGTGTTGTTGGTTCTGCTCCCTCGGGGAAAAAGACTTGAGATTTAAAAAAAACACACTGCTACCAGGGCATGACTCCTGCCTATAGTCCAATACTGGCCCATCAATTTACATTACTGCAACAGGAGCTGGCATTGCAAAATTCAGGAACACAAGTCTGTCAGCATTTTCCTCTTGTTTCGCAATTCATCACCTCTACTTTCTGTTTGTTGAAACTAATGGCAAGATTAAGATATCCTACATTCGTAACTTAATTGCTTTCTCGTTCTCAGCTCAATAATTCCGATTGTTATCATGTATCAGCCTCCAGGATCTCCTATATTTCCAATGAAAGCAAACTGGCTGTGTGGAAAGTGTATAGATGCAGATGTGTCAAATTTTAAATTAAGTAATTGGCTGTGGTGAGCCCAACCTTTTTTGATTGATTAATTACATTTAATGCTAACAGCTAGTGAAGTACGGTGTGACCTGGTATGTACGCATATTGAGCAGGGTGCTACACATGTTTAAATTCTGACCACGCAACAATTATTTGTCACCGTGCTGAAGGAGAAATGGAATATCTCATCAGTAATGGTGACTTAGACGACAGTTCTTTCACTCATGCAAGAGGCCATTGCTCATTCGTGCCCATGGCATGGTGACTGATAGGCTGTATCTGCAGCACCCATGAGTGATGGAATCTTCTGCACTCATTTAAAAACTAGCTTTAGTCACCATCATTGATGACATACCCTCCATTTATTGAAGCCTACCTTTTTGGTTGAATATTTGATTACATGGACTGAGGACGATTGTTAAAGTTCTGAATAATGTTGTGCAGGTTAAGTGATATATACAATGCAGTTAAATGCAAGTATAATACTGTTCTTGTAACCAAATTATTAAGAACCTCTCTGTGTTGTTACGCATTTTGGTATGACGTTGTACTCACTTATTTACTTAACTGGTAAATATGCACTAACAACGGTCACAGCTGACATCTAAGTCAAATATCTAGTTAATCAGTGCAATGTGAAGAATTTGTCAAGTAAAGTGTTTCTTAACTAGTTGTTTGTTTTTCAGCAAGTGATAGATGATAATGGTAGAATTCTGCAAAGAATGTGCTCCTTATTACATTTTCTTGCTCTGAGATTGAACACATTACTATTCCTCTCCCCCGAATACAAAGTAAAGCAATTACAATCTTTCACAGATTGTTCATAAGGTCTCCAGTGAGTTTCCAGATATTAAAAATGTCTTTACTTCAATATAATTATAGTAAAAGACCATTTAATTTCCAAGGAAACTGCAGCAAAAACTCAATGTATGTGGTTAGTTCTGGATGCAGAGGTGATGGCACTACAGGCATTTTCTTTCCATCTGAATGTTAATGTCTAGTAATTGGGCTTTTCCCATAAGGTAAAGAGCAATACCTACATCAAATGAATGATTAGTGTTTCACCAATGTTAAAGATACATTTAATTTGTTGCAGTAATTGTTTAAAAAATAAACGCAGCAGCATTATCAGTTAGGCAAATTCAAGAAATGTTTAATTAAATATCTTATTAAGAATATTTATTCAGAGCCACATAAGTTACTAAATTATCCTTTCATTCAAAGACAATCTTAGTATACCTTGAACTATTATATTTAATGCATTGGAAAATAATCTATGTAAAATTGCTTCAAAATTTAAGATATCATGACAAACACATCTGCTTTGAACAAGTCTCTTTTTTTTTTAAGGACTCTTAATGCCAAGGTCTGGAAATAATTTTCCACTAATACCCACTCAATAAAGTGTCTCTCGCTCCAATCTTCCGGTCAGAACTGTTGTAGTACAATATATGGAAAGTCCTTTTTTTTTTATTGCTTGCTCTTCTGTGAATAAAACGACAACAGGTAGTGTTCATGCCATTGCTACTCTTCCAGAATTGCTTGTGATGGAATGAGTCCCACTGTAGTTGTAATTTATGAAGCCTTTCTGATTAATGTAGCACTCAAAATCAGGAAATTGCAGCATTTTTCAAGGCTTCATTGACTAAATAGAGGAAGCTATACCCACCTACCACTTTAATCAGAACACACAAATTCAGAGTAATTTTTTTTCCATTGATGCATAGCAACCATTGGGCGTTAACATGGCTAAGGTTTGAAAAGTAAAACCGATCCAACATTTGCTACCTAGTTTTAATTAACACAAAATCATTTGCTTCTGTGTTCCTTTTTAAATCTTATGCAATTTAATATCCAAATGGGATATGATTTGAAGCTACTGAAAATAAATTGCCAGCCCTCTGCAGAAAATGAGATTAGATTGTAGGGAATCTAATCTAATACAATGTGGAAACTGCCCTTCAGCCCAACCAGTCCACACCGATCTTCCAAAGAGTAACCCACCCAGACCCATTTTCCTCTGACTAATGCACCAACACTATAGACAATTTAGCATGGCCCATCCATGAGTAAATGGCATTGGGAATAGAAAGAGGAGTGACCAGTATCGAACTTCCAAATGTTCTGATAAAAACCGAAACAACTGCAGATGCTGTAAATCAGAAACGAAAACAGAAGTTGCTGGAAAAGCTCATCAGATCTGGCAAAATCAGTGCAGAGATATCAAAGTTAGTATTTCAGGTCTGGTGACCCTTCCTCAGAACCCATATCACATGCACAGTGACATTTTTGTTTATTCATTTTCTTTTTGAATAGGAAATAATTATTCTTGGAAGCTGCATCTCTGCTATATCAACATGCAGTTACTGGTGATATGGTTAAATTGTAACAGTTATATTACTTTGTTCCATCAAACTATGCCCTTCTTAAACTCATAGTAAGATTTTTTAGCACTGTTTTGCCTCTATAAATTGTTTGCATAAATTGTATTTTGACATTGCTCAAGGTTCAGTAACATTTATTTTTATATGGCTTGTTCCTATTCCTTATTCAACTGCAAAAGTTACAAACATTTGTTTAAATAATTTTTCGATCTGAAAGGTTTTCTACATCTGACGTGAATTTATTTGCTTGAGTCCTTGGAATGTTTATATGCTATTTATTAATGGTAATTTTCTTCATTGTGAAAATCTCATTAGGAACAGTCTTTCACAGCCAGACTAGTGTTAACATTGGGAATCTGGCCAATCTCAATTTATTTCTCATGCTGCTATTTTTACACATGTAAGGTGATTTAACAGCTATTTTACCTTGTGTTTGTAGCACCTGGCAAAATTAAGACAACTGCAGCTGTCTCAGGTGCACACAAGAAGAGCCACTTTGTAGAGTGAGCTTTGGACTATAGCTACTCTACACGACAGAAGAGAAGCTCTTTTCTTGTCTAGACACTTTGAAGAAGGGCAGGTGCCACAATAGTTGACAGGATTTCTGGAAGAGTAAATCCATAAATCACATTGTAGCCTGCAGATAAAGCAAAGAAGTTTGACTTAGACAACAGTAGAAAGATAAATCAACACCAATATTTACAGGAAAGATTAAAAACAATTGAATTGATAATGAAATAATCTTGCTGGGAGTTGATAAAGCAACCCTGGTGATATGGCAGCAGGAAACACTCATCTTTAGATGCTGAGAGTGACTATTATTTTTGATCAGCTGCAATCCTTGTCCTCACTAATCTACATGTCTATCTGTCCATGGTAGCACTGGTAGGATTAATCATCACACTGTCTTAGTGTGAACATGGGACCTCAGCTCCACAAAGTATGCCCTCCATTATGTTGTGTGCCTGTCCCAACATATTAAACAAGATAGAGTTGAAAAATAGAATCTCTACAGTGCGTAAAGAGGGCACTCAGCCCATTGAGTCAACACCAACCTGCCAAAGACCTTCCCACCCTATCCCTGTAACCCTGCATTTACAATGATCAATCTGCCTACCCTGCACATCTCCGGACACTACGTGGCAATTTAGCATGGCTAATCCACTTAACCTGCTCATTTTTGGACTGTGGGGGGAAACCAGAGCACCCGGAGGCAACCCATTCAGACACGGAGAATGTGCAAACTGCATACAGTCACCCAAGGCTGGAACTGAACCCAGAGGTCCCTGGGGCTGTGAGGCAGCAGTGCCAACCACAACCCTCAAATTTTGAAGAGATCTACCAACTTAGATTGGGCAAATGAGGCATATATGAAAAGATTCAACAAGCCTAGCTTTGAAAGACAAAGGCAACAGACACACAGGAATACCACCAACAGCATGTTCTCCTCCAAGCTCCACACCAGTCTGATTTGCACCAGAATCACAGTTCCATCCGTGTCACTGGGTCAACCTCCTCTTTAATCCTCTGCTCCCTAAAACAGCACTATATGTGTATACTTACATCACATGAGCTACAGTGAAGGCAGCTCACGGTCACCAACTTCTCAAAGTAATTCAAGGTGGGCCATATAAGTTGACCTAACCCCTAGCATTCACATCATGTAACCCTGAGGAAAGCTGGAAGAAGACACACTGATGTGATATGGGCTTTTGCTGTCAGTTAATTGCATCTGATGAATCAAAACTTATGTTTGCTTTCCTAACATGATAGTTAGGCATGGATAATGTATGACTGGAAGGTTCAGTAGACGTTTGTTACAACTCCTGATGTATAAAATGTACATGAGTACATATGTTACAGCTACAGCCACTTTGGTGTCAGGGCTAATATTAAGCCAACTGGTTACAGATAGTAGCATGCTCGAATTGCATGTCATGTATCAAGGCGCCCTGGCTAAGCTGGAGTCTGAGACTGTGATATGATCTGGTCACATGATTTGGTATATTCAGCACAGTATACCTTCTGCATCCTCAAAACCAGGCATGTGCCTATCCATGCCAAAAAATAAGTAAGAACAAAAATCAACATCTGTAGGCAAAAATCACACCCACAATTTTAACCTAATTTAAAGGAGCTCTGTACTAATCATTTGTGGGGTTTCTCAAGAGCAGAGCCTTGCAGATAGGAGAAATGACTGTTTAATTCATATGAGCTGTGATGCAATGCATAACAAAGATAGCGTGGGTGTCTTGAACAACTTGCTGTCCTCACTTGCTCCTGAATTAGCCTCCAACCATCTTGAAAAATTCTGCTTGTGGCTTCTCAGATGAAATATTAAACCAAATTTTTGAAAGCTCTCCAGTTGGATGGAAAATCTTTAATGCTTCTGTTCAAATAAATAGATTTTTGGGCAATGTTTCTCTCTCAGCCAATATAACTAAAAGCAGATTCTCCGCTTGCTTTTGGAGGGATTTTGTCCATATCAGTTGCTGAGTTTATATCACCCACAGCATTAACTGCCGCTCATTAAAGTGTTTCACAGATTCCCTGCACTGTGGAAGCTATTTGGCCCATCAAGTCGAAAACAACCCTCTGAAGAGCATCCCATCTGGATCCCATCCCCATCCCTGCCTTTCCCATGGCTAATCCACATAGCCTGCACATCCTTGGACAATTTACATGGCCAATCCACTCCACCTGCACATCTTTAGACTATGGGAGGAAATCTACACAAATACAGGGAGAAAATGCAAACTCTACACAGACAGTTGTCTGAGGGTGGAATCAAATCCAGGTGCTGTGCTGTGAGGCAGTAATGCGAACTACTGAGCCACCATTTCAACCCCATGTTGTAATCTGCTTTGTGACATTTGTGATTGGGAAAGGTGTTACATAAATGCATCCCTTTCTATTTTTCATTGATATTTTCATGTGAGCTTCATGGAGTGCAATAGACTACACTGCAGAGTACACTGGTGCATTATTACTTACTTCCTAAATGCACAGGCCTTTATATCAGTGTTTTCTGCATAGCTGTCATGTCACTATATTTTTCCTGTTGCCTATGGTGAGGGGTAAAAATGCAGCCAACACAAAAGACCTACATTGTCCATATTCCCACAGTGTCACTGGATTGCTGATAGCTGGGTACGGTACCACTGGCACCGACTGGTTCTCATCTTCTACGTAGTCTTCATGGCAATGGCACTCTGCAGATTAAACTTGTATAAGACGCTTAGGGTTTCAGTTGGGATATCAGGCCTTGTTTTCACTTCAGACTCTTACAACTGTTTTGTTCCTCTTCCAGAAACCAGCAGATGGAGAAAGATAGCAATCAATTACCTGTCAGTCCTATGGATGACAGAGGAGTTGCAGTTTTAGGAATACAGGAACAATTGTAATGGTGAAACTGGAGGATACCATGAAATAAGCATGAAAAGTAGTCATATCAGTGCACAATTTGATGCTAAAGGCACAATAATGATTGGATGGAGCTAGTGAAGATTTCCTGTTATTTGTTAGCGGAGGGTGTGTATTGTTGATTAGACCAACCTTTTATTGCCCATCCCTAATTGCCCTGGAGGAGTTTGTGGTGAGTTGCCTTCTTGAACTGCTGCAGACATGGGTGTAGATACACAGACATTGCTGTTGGAAAGGGAGTGCCAAGATTTTGACCATACAACAGTGAAGCAGTGATGAAATAATTCCAAGTCAGGATGGTGTGTGGTTTGGAAGGGTACTTGCAATTAGAGGTGTTCCCATGTACCTGTTGTCCTTCTCCTTGTAAATGGTAGACTTGAAGTTTTGGGAGTTGCTGTCAGATGAGACTTTTACAGTTGCTGCAATACATCTTGCAGATGGTACAAATGATTGTGTTCATTTTGATGAGTTGCTAAACTACAAAAAAATGTCCAGCCACTGAGAGCACAGTGTGAGAGATTATCTCAGTAACAATTTTCTAAACCCTTCATAAAACTGGATCTATACATTGGGTAGAAATGCATAAAGGTCTTCGTTTTGGGTTTAGATCTGCACTACCGGCAGTTGATACACAATTACAATAGATGCAATTAACTTGCAGAATGGAATAAGGTCCTTGTTAAAATGAATTCAGCAGAGTTGGCATGACTGTTGAATGAAATCTATTATAGGCTTGAAGATCAGGTGCTGTCGATGATATTGAAAGGCACTCTGTATCTTTTTAAGAGAAGTTGCATTTTGACTGCGGGCAACTAGAAAGTGACTCAGCTGGAAACAGATCCAAGAAAACTCATCGAAGGCTCTCCCCTTCCCAGAAGCAAAATTGGACGTCACTGTTGAAGTGGTCGGCAGGAACAGAAATGTCGTCTTCTCACCGAGGTGCAGGTGATATTCAGCCGAGCTGCCTAACAGCTGGAGGCAAAGAAGGCAAGGTATTTAAACAGGAGGAAGTGAGGACTGCAGATGCTAGAGATCAGAGTCGAGAGTGAAATGTACAGCGGTCAGGCAGCATCTGAGGAGCAGGAGAATTAACGTTTCAGGCAAATGCCCTTCATCACGAATGAGGCATGTGAGCCAAGGGGGTGGAGAGGTGAAATGGTATTTAAATGCCAAGGCAACTGACATTGGACATGACTGCAATGTTGGAAGAGGTTCAACAAACTGACAAAGGTTTCGAAGGTAATACACTCAACTTATATTGTACGGACCCCATAGAGACTGATAACACGTCAAAACAGAAAGCATTCCTATGATACCATAGAGTCATAGAGATGTACAGCACGGAAACAGACCCTTCGGTCCAACCCGTCCATGCCAATCAGATATCCCAACCCAATCTAGTCCCACCTGCCAGCACCCGGCCCATATCCCTCCAAACCCTTCCTATTCATATACCTATCCAGATGCCTTTTAAATGTTGCAATTGTACCAACCACAACTTCCTCTGGCAAGTCATTCCATACATGTACCATCCTCTGCATGAAAAAGTTGTCCCTTAGGTCTCTTTTATATCTTTTCCCTCTCACCCTAAACATATGCCCTCTAGTTCTGGACTCCCCCACCCCAGGGAAAAGACTTTGTCTATTTATCCTATCCATGTCCCTCATGATTTTATAAACCTCTATAAGGTCACCCCTCAGCCTCCGACGCTCCAGGG